>NW_024384270.1:0-43746 GCF_016835505.1 Polypterus senegalus
TGCCAGTATTGAATTGTATAAGGATAAATCAAGTAATATTTTCAGGTTTCTTATGCACTTTCAGTTAAAATTTTTATTTTTAAACTTACGTAGGAGGTGATATGATATATAAAACACTTAAAAAAAAGTGCACACCAAATAAATAATTTCATGTTTTAAAGGTCTGGCATAATGTAGCTGATTTTAGGATTCAGGGAAGCATCAAGCTGTTTTGTGCAAGATTTGTTTTATGTCCTCTTTTTTCATTAATTTTATAAAGCACTGATGTGGCATGATCATGTCGGGGATGGGGGGATGCAAAAACATTTAGGCTTAAACATACATAATAATCCAATAACAACAATTATAACAATTATCAAACTGGTGTTGCGTAGGAGACACAGGCACAGCAAAATAAATTTAATCAATAATGCAACAGGACTGCAACTCTATGCTTTAAATGTATTACTAGAGACTAAATTAATTCAAAGTATAAGGTTACAGAGAAACCTACTTTAGAACATCATAAAATGTCGTCCTTTTTTGTTTATCACCACCTATGATTTAACAGATGATATTCTTCGCTCCAAACATGCTACAAATTCCGCATATTCTTTCAATATAAAAAACTCTGACTTTGTGCACCGATTGGATGGTGATATTGTGGTATTTGCATAATTTGATGAGGAGCAGTTAAAAAGAAATCATGGATTAATTTCTAAAGATAACTATTATACTTCAGTTTCTTTGAATTCTATGATTATATCAATACATTCAATTTATTAAGAAACCATTTTATATCTTTATGATTTATGGAATTGTATAATAAGATTATAATTATGCCATTACTATCACCTTAAGATACCTTTCAGGATAGTGACTTAAATAGCGAGCTATCAAACTATAATCTATTGGTATGGCTTTAACATCACAAATTTTCTTTTCACTTATATGACACAGATTTGATATTTTTAGAGAAATTTGTTTTTTGAAATGTCACACCTCAAGGTGTATTTTTCAGAGTGAGTCTTGTAGTCAGATGTTGTTATAATTGAATTGTCAACCCTCTATTTAACAGCTCCACATCTTTTTTTCGCTAGTCCTCACTGCTTTTGTGTCTATGTACAGATGACAATTATGATGAACAATGTGAGGGGTTGTTGAGGATTTGCAGTTCTCCATGATTCAGCAGCTCCATGTAACAGCCAATTGGACTGCATGTTTTGTCATTTGGTTTTATTTGACTCAGCATATCAGCAATCTGCATGTCTCTGGTATTCTTGGTTGCCTGTTAGACTGCTTCTGACTGACTAATTGATTGTTATTAATTTTGTAGATTCAGGGTGAACATTTATACAAAGTCATCTCGGATTTACATTGCTTGCAAATTTAATTTCTACAGTCAAATGAAAAATCAACACAAGCCAAATTAAAAGTGATTCACTTTTAATTGGTCTTAATAGCCTTTGTAGCCTGGAGTAACACATACTGTAGACTCAAATGCAGTCAATATGGACTTTTTTACTTATTTTCTTTTGCAATTTTTTCTAGCATTGCTCCAGGATTGATGGCAGCTATGAATACAGACATTCTTGGGGCCTCCTAGTGGTTGGGGGTCTCTCTACTCTGCATACCCCTTCTTTGCACCCACAGTGGTAGTAGTAGTAATAGTGGTAGAAGTATCGTCATGTGTACAGAGTACAGTGAATTTTATACTTGCATTTCCAACTGTAGCACTCTTCACAACAACACAGACACAGGCCGGTTCTTAGAAACGGGCATCTATTGCTTGAACTTGTCTTACTCACAATTATCACGCCTCACGCTGAGAAATACATAATGAGTAATCATGTTTTAAATTTAGATATTTAAACTTAAACTATACATTTATGCAGTTATGTAAACCTATTATAAATCAATTATCTGCAATATGAACTTTACATGAAATATTGTTTAACAACATTTACACCAACCAACATGCAAATATGTCACCACCCTGATGCACCAAGATTAACAAGAATGCATAAAAATATATAATTACATTTTATATCTTTAGAGCATAATTAAATTCTTAGTGGAATGTTGGACTAATCCAAAGGATTACTAGTAGTTGCATTCTGTCACAATTCAATTGAATTAAAGCTTATTCAGTGCACATGTTTACAAATTTAAACCATTAACTATGATCATCTGAACACTATGAAGCATGTACATACTTATAAACATGTGTTAATATATAATGTAATAGATTTGTATAGTTAACAGTTTCTATGCATTCTGCTCACCTTTAAAATAGAATCCAAATATGCTGCTAATTTTGGTTTAGTAATCTAAGCTAAGATGCAAATACTTAAGATTAAACAAAGACATCTGCTATAATCATTGAGAGAAAAAGAGAGAACAAAATACCAATGAATAGTGATCACCAAAAAAGTAAAACTTTGAGGGCTAAAGCCCAAGCCTAGCTGACCTAAGCTAAGTGGCTGCCTCAGCAGTTAATTCTAAAATTTATTACAGTTCACGCTGATCATCCTGACTTTGGCTAAATCAGTTGATAGTCTGTCACACATTTGTTTCAAACCCAAGTGAGGCAATTTGGTCAAAGTATCATTCACACCCAACCCAACAACTAGGATACTCATTTAAAAAGTCAATTGAAATGGACACAGCAACAGTAGATCAGATTGATTCTGACAGTTACAACCTATATACAACAAGGCAGCCATTAATAAAGTAAAACAAAATGATTTGCTACATCAGCAATTCTATAATGTGGTATTTTAAACTAATAGATGTACAGGCTTGAATTAAATCACTGGAACATTAGCAAATGGATCATTAGAGAGTTTGTGAACCCTATGGTTAATAACCTAGACTACTACAATGTAATTATTTAGCCTTGGAATAAAATGCCTGCATCTAGCCTGCTTCTTGCAATTGTAGCGAATGCCTAATGAGTGTAAATAACAATAGACTAACATCCTGCAAAGATTTGTTTCCTGCCTTGCAAACAGTGCTGCCTGACCCGCACTGTCCGTCCATGGTTTAGATTAAGCAGTTTTGAAAGTGATAGGATGGATGGCTTATGAGTGAATCGTTAATGAGTTCTATAAAAGTAGAGGGGTGGAGAGCGTGAAGGAAAAGACTATTTTGAAATCAGTGTTATTCTGGTTTGTTTTGTACTTTTCTTCTTGTCCTGTTCGCCTTTTCCCTCTTGTATTTGGGTCACTGTGCTTGGTCAATCTTCTCAGTAGAGCTCTGTCCTGTACTTCATCCTAATTAAAACACTTTTTCTTTATTGTTCCACCTATTCTTTTGCCTCCCTCGCTTTCTCTTCCCCTGTACTTCTATTCACAACATTCTTTTGCCTACATGTTCCTGGTCTCTTCTCATCACCTGCTCATACAACTTCAACCTACTTTCCTGTATTTTCTTAGATACTGTATCTCTCCCATTATTGTTGTACGTCTGATTGTCTCATTTCTTATTCTGTCCCTTTTTTGTAACTCCATACATCCATCTCAACATTATCATTTCTGCCACATCTAACCTCTTCTTCTGCACCCTTTAGTGCCCATGTGTCATCTCCATACATCTTACCTTATATTTAACATGTGCCTTAATTCTTTGATCACACAATACTCCTGATACCTTCTATCAATTGTTTCATCTACACTGCACTCTATGGGTTATCTCTGCATCTAGTTTTCCATCTGGGGCCACCATTGATCGTTGATTTTTAAACTTATTCACTCTTCTCAAAAGCTCCCTTTACATGCTACCTTCTGAATCCTAATCAACATTAAACCTCATATATTTTGTCTTTTTTCTTTTTATCTTTAATCCTTTATATTCCAAAGCCCTTCTCTATTCTTCCAACTTTCTCTCCACTTGCTGCTACACAACACAATATTATCAGCAAAAAGCATGTACCATGGTATGGATCTTTTATCCCATGACTCAACACATCCATAACTGGTTCAAAGAGGTAAGGACTTAAAGAAGATCCCTGATACAGACCTACTCTAACTGGGATCTTGTCTGTTACCCCAACACTGCTTTTAACCCGAGTCCTCACTCCTTCATACACATCCTGGACAATTGTGTTTTACTTTTTACTCCTCATAAGTAATATCTATGCTCAAAATATTTTTTTAGTGCATGTAAAAAGAGTTTGAATGAAGAAGAGTAACTTTTTCAATCAACCCAGTCTTATGACTTTTACTTTCATCCATCCATCCTTTTCTGCTTATCCGAGATCGGGTCGCATGGGCCGCAGCTTGAGCAGGGATGCCCAGACTTCCCTCTCCTCGGCCACTTCTTCTAGCTCTTCAAGGGGAATCCTGAGGCGTTCCCAGGCCAGCCGGGAGACATAGTCCCTCCAGCGTGTCCTGGGTCTTCCCCGGGGCCTCCTCCTGGTTGGGCGTGCCCGGAACACCTCACCAAGGAGGAATCCTGATCAGATGCCTGAGTCACCTCATCTGACTCATCGATGCAAAGGAGCAGTGGATCTACTCTGAACCCCTCCCAGATGACTGAGCTTCTCACCCTATCTTTAAGGGAAAGCCCAGACACCCTGCAGAGGAAACTCATTTCAGCTGCTTGTATTCGCAATCTCGTTCTTTCAGTCACTACCCATAGCTCATGACCATAGATGAGGGTAGGAACATAGATCGACTGGTAAATTGAGAGCTTTGCCTTGCTGGCTCTGCTCCTTTTTCACCACGACAGACCAATGTAGAACCCACATCACTTTGGCAAATGTTTCACTTCAGCTTCAATCCACTTTTCTTTGTGTGGGTCACATTGTCAACATACCAGGTTGGGTACAACTCTATCCCAAGCAACAGTGTCCCTACTGTCCTGGTGAAACTGTAAATGCTACCAGCTGGAAGATATTGTAGAATTTCGTTGAATTTGTCATGCACTGCACATGGAAATTATTCACAGTAAGTCGACTAAGGAGGAAAACAAGCAATATCTTTAATACCATGAACACAGTTCAAAACGTTCCCCAAACACCCCCAAATGCATTTCCTATAATTGCTCTAGTAAACTGAATGCCACTGTGTTGCTTGCAGTATATGCATACTGTGCCATAAACTACAGATATGATCCTTCAAGTCTGCTATAGATCTGCCACTGTGTTTCCTCCCAATGTGCTGGCCTGATTAACCTCTCTTTAGAGGCAGCTTAACCACAAGGCGAAACCACCTCAACTGTCTCCTCTCAATCTGGAAATTTAGCATACATGTAAACAACAATGTTTTCCCCTTTACAACTAAAGGTCACATTAAAGATACTCTGTCTTCCACTGGCTTCAAATCCAAATGAATAGCATCCACCAAGTGAGTTTTTGCGCTCTCTAGCACCTACCTGGTAGCTATGCGAAATAAGAGAGTTATCACTTTTAATAATAATAATAATACATTTATATATGTCACTTTTCTTACTTATCAAAGCACTTTAAATAGTGAGTGCAGAGCTGCTTCAACCATCATAATGTGCAGCATCCAACGGGATGATGCGACAGCAGTCATTTTTGCACCAGTACATTTGCCACACATAGCTGTTAGGTGGTGAAAAGGTGAGAGGTAGTTAGCCAATTAGAGACTTGTAATGATTAGGGGGCCAGAATGGCTAGGCTAAAATGGACAATTTAGCCAGGACATTAGGATACACACTACTTTTTAGAAAGGATGCTCAGAGATCTTTTATGACCCCAGAGAGGCAAAACCTTGGTTTCACATCACATCTGGTGGATAGCACCATTGTTACACCACATTGTCTCCTTCACTGTACTGGGGGCATTTGGATCCACATTCCGACCACAAGGTAATTGACCCCTGCTGGCTTTGCCAGCACCTCTTCCACAACAACCCAAGCTTTTCCTGGTTGTTCTCCCGTCCAAGTAATGGCAAGGCCCTAACATACTTAGCTTCAGGTGGATTACCTGTTCTGAAGTGTTTTTGAGTTAGAACTCTGGTTTCAGAGCCCAAGTTTATCTAAACTAATTTTTTTATTTTCTTCACAGGCACTGGCTCCTTTTCTGCCTGAGATGTTATGCTGCGTTTTCATTGCTAAGGTGTATTATTCCTGGACCTGTCCCACTATTAATTTTTACTCAACTTGTGTTTGACTTTTGTTATTTGCCCTGCATATGGGAAGCTCAAATGGTGGCTCCAGATGACCTTTTCAAGATTTATTAACAAGGCTATGTTGGTCATTCAGCCACAAAATCCTTGTTGTCAAAAAGAGAACCCCAAACTAGGTCCAGGAGAGAGTCCAGTGTCATTGTTCAAAATGAGATCCTCTTCAAATTTATTCAGAATCTTCATGGCTTTGTTTTGGATTGATTTTTGAAATCCCCTTCACGTAAAATAATTTTCCATGAAGCATACAGCTCTAAAGATCATTGAGGACCACAGGCTCCAAGCTAAGGTCGAACTTCTAGGTCACACTAATGTACATTTTAGTGCATTCTTCCTTAAGATCCAATGCTTTAGAAAAAATATTGTTTCAAACCAAATGTATCCAAGACATAATATTTAATTTATTTATTAATTACCTGAATTTATTTTTAAGTTATTTGAACTGTAATTATTTTTATTTTGACTATCTTCATTGACAACTAACTTCTCATCAAATGAAGTCCCATGTTTTTGTTCATGTTTAACTAATCTTTGCTGGAATTATTGGTGCTGTCATAACACCACATCTGCTACCCTTCATATTTTTTTCCAGCTGTTACAACCAATGAGACACACAAGTCAACTGTAGGATCTAAAAACATTATCTGTGCCAGTAATGTAAACTAATTTATTTTAAAATGACCTAAACTACAGCACTGTCACTCTTCCATGCCTGAGTAAAAGTACTTCAGGTGAAATCTTATTATATAAGTCATTGTGGCTGTCTTCTTTGCCTCTAGCTAAGAGTGCATGAATCTCGTCACTACATGTACTCTGTAAATTATTCATCTTAGTTCAAGGAAATGCAAATTTACAGATGCTGATTGCTGGAAATGATTATGCCCTGAAGGACATTCTCTGCAGACGATGAACACATTAATAAATCCTAATTAATGAAGGAGTCATCATAAGGAATTGAGTGATGAATGGTGATCCAGATTTGTACCAAATCATATCTGTTAATTGGCTTTAAAAATACATTTTAGTAATTTTCAGAAAGTGCTGCTATGTGATAGTTTAAAGAAATAACACCGAACTAAAAACATGAAATACAACTTTGATTGAGGGTCCATACAGTTTATCATCACATGAATATTTAACCCAACATACTTGGTCAACCTATGACCCTTTGCTGGACAAAGTGTACAAAAAATGAGTGTACGGATAGTTTCTCAATTACTCTTCCCTTAAGTTAATAATGTTAACTCAAGAATTGAAAGGCCTAGGTGTTGTATTCAGTTATGCTGTCAGACATCTGTAAATTGCTTTACCTGACATTTTGTAACATTTGTAAAAAGGTAAAATACAGTTATCTAGCTTCCATCTGTGACTCCACCTTATGTATGTTAAACATCTTATAATTTCTTAATTTGTGTAATCAGACAGTATGCTATGCATTTTCTCCCATAGTTTATACCATATACAGTACTGTTTTAATAACACACCTCATGTATTTCTTATATTGCAAAAACAAAACTGAACACAATGTTGGGCACAAAGAGTTTATAAACTCTCATAACTTGTTTGTAACCCAACACTCTTTGTTTACAATTTTTTTTACAAATCAAAAAGGGAAATCCCTCATTCATGTAATTATTCAGATCTTTGGCTGTGGTACTCCAGATTGTGGTCAGGTGCAGGCTGTTTGCTTTAATTATCCTTGATATGTGTCTGAACTTCATTGGAGTTTACTGTTTGACATCATTTAAAAGACACACACCTGTGTATATAAGGTTTGACAATTTACACTGCATATCAAGACAAAAACCAAGCCAAGAAGTCCCAGGAGCTCTCTGTAGAGGTCTTCCATAAAATTGTGATGAGGCACAGATCAGGGCAACGGTATAAAACCACATCTAAAGTTTTGGGTGTTCCCAGGAGCACAGCGTCATCAATAATTGTGTACTGGAAGAAGTGTGGAACTACCAGGACTCTTCTTAGAGTGGGCTACCCAGCTAAACTGTTTAACCGAGCAAGAAGGGCCTTGGTCATGGAGGTGACCTAATGGTCACTCTAACAGTGATTCAGAAGTCCTCTGCTGAGATTGGAGAACCTGTTAGAAAGATGACCATCTCAGGAAAAATCAAGCATTTATGGCAGAGTGGCTAGACTGAATTCAGCTTAAAGGACTGTAAAATCATAAGAAAAATATTCTTTGGTGTGGTAAGAAAAAAATAAATGGAAGCCTTTGTGCAGAATAAGAAGCACTATGTCTGAAAATGACTAGACACTGCTCATGACCTGCCTAATGCCATCCCTTTTGCGTCATGCTATGGGGGTGCTTCTCAGCAGGAGGTACAGGAAAACATATCAGAATTGAGGGAAGTACAAGAGATGTTCTAAATGTTTACACACATGTTTTTAAATCTATTTAGGAATTTCAAAAACAAATGACATCACTTTTCTACATTGTCACCTTCCTTTGCGAAGCAATTTTCCCAGCAGCGGTGCCACATAGTGTTTAAATGTCAGTGCTGTGTGTGTCTCGTTTTCATTGTCCCATTGACTGCGTTGTGTGTATCAGTTAATGTTGTCCCCGTAAAGGAGGACGGATGATGGGAGGAGTTCACAATCACTTACCTGGAAAACACCTGTATATCAATTAATCAATTACTGCCGTCACGGATTATTTAAGGAGAAGAGGAGGAGGCGAAGGAGACCAGCACGAGGAGAGAAGGAGAACAACCAATAGCGCATTCACGATTACAACCTGCCTGCCGTTTCATTCCATTGCGCTATCATCCAGTTTGTATTTCATTCATCCGGACTGCCTTTCAACCTGCTTACGCTGAAGACCCGGGGTCGAATCATCATTCGCGCCGAGGAATCACGGTGAGGTTATTCAAGCGCCGGAAATACGAACATTACTATCGTCATTAATCAGTACCCGTATTCAGGACATTTATTTCACGTACCGGACTCAAGTTCATGATCATTCCGTTTGCCAGCCATTTGTCGTTTGTGTGGTGTGTGTCATATGTAACGTGGACAAGGGAGGGGATTTATATATATATATATTGTCGGGTTTGCTGTGGGATTGTTGGGGTGGAGGAATATTTGAGTGTACATTTGTCTTGTGGCGTGTCTTGTCCCATTTAATACATTTATTCTTGTTTCCTTTTACATTCTGCTTATTGTCTTTGCTTTTCAAACCGTCGATTGTGGGGAAAGTTAATCTGTGTAGAGATGCGGCTTGACAGGAAAAGGTTTCTCAGTCAATTATCCAGGCCACAGGTCTTGGAGGTGTAGCTGCCGGCTGGGAATAAGGGGTCGGCCGTTACATAAGTGGTGCCCTCTCTGAGGAATCTTTATTTAATTCGATCACTGTCTGCCTTTAAATTTTCCCCAAAAATATCATGTCTTTAGGGCGTGCGAGCAGGGCGACACCATTGCTTCGCCTCGGTGTGATGATGGAGTAGCGGGCGGCGCGTCCACGGTCAGGCGTGTTCAGCGGTGCGAGAGGTGGTGGATTCTTTGCAGTCGCTGTACCTCGAAGATCACCGTGGACCTGAAGAGGAAGGCCTGGAGGGCGTCTCGCCTCTGTGGGAGGATCTGGCGCAACAAATAACCCGGCTGGAGGAGAAGATCCGAGGTTGCGAAAGCGCTGGAGCGAAGCAGCCTTGCGGGCTCGCATCAGCAGCTCCCAGGAGGAAATGAAAGAATACATCAACGAGCAAGTTCAACTCCTGGGGCGGGAAATCGTGTTGTGCCTCCAGAGGCGGGATCGGCGCTGGCAAGATTCTCTTCAGGGGAAGTCAAAGGTGTCTCCAGAAGATAAGACCGTCGCCCGTCATTCAGCGCCGCGTATCTCGGGAGGGCGCATGCCTCAATCGGCCATTTGTTCCTGGGGTGCGCCTGTCTTTTCCCAAGTTAGGGGCTCCATATAATGTCGATGATGTCCTGAACTTTGTGGAGGGCGGGGAGGCGTACCTGGCCGTTAACCCTCTAACCCGGAAGAGCTAATTGGGGTGATAGGGACATCCCTCTCGGGACGGTGCGGAGCTGGTGGCTGGCGGCCAAGAAGACCATTTTCGACTGGGGATCCTTTCGTCGATCTTTCCTCGCGGCTTTTCTTCCGGAAGACTACGAGACCGAACTGGAGGACAAGCTGCGGTCCATGGTGCAACTACCTTCACAAACCATCCGGGACTTCGCCTATGAATACCGGGCTTTGTGTTTGAAGTGGCGCTGGCTATGGCTGAAGAAGAGGTGGTCCGCTGCGTCCTTAATGCCTGTAACCAGCGGTTAGCTGGGAGTCTCAGGGGTGGTGGGATCGGTGGAGGACTTGGTGAGGGTAGGCTCCCAAGTGGAGCGGGACTGGGAAACTCAAGGCGTACTGGCACAAAGTTCAGGCCAGTACACGAGAAACCCAGCCCCTAAAACCACAACGAGCCAAACCTTGCGGTCGGAAGCCGATCTCGCCATTATGCAAGCGAGCACGTCCCTTCTGATCGTCCCAGTGATGCTGCGGGGTGGCAGATGGATGCGGTGGTGGATACGGGAGCCACCATACTTTAATCCGCTCAAGCCAGTGGGAGAAGATTAGCCGACCGACAGACAAATTAACATCTGCCCGTCCGTCCGATTTGTATTGGCGGATGGGAGTGAACACAAGGCCCTGGGCAGAGTCCCCTTGAGGTACAGTGTACTCGCCACCACCTGGGATATGAATACGTATGTCCTGGAGGACCAGCACCTGTCAGTTCCGTTACTCCTTGGGCTGGATTCTCTAGCCACCATGAGGATGACCATCCATCTCAGTCCCAGGGGTATACGGTACGGGGAAGGGATATGCAATTCATTTACAAATCCAAAGAAGATCTGGGCTCGGAATTTATCGGGTTTTACGCAGCAGAGGGCGCGCAAGCACCTCGGCGGCAGCCCCAGTGGAGGGACAACCTGAAGAGGTGAGGCGGTGCTGAAGAAGTGGGCGAGGTGTGGGACGGAGAAGTTAGGAGTTGCCCGTGGGGTGACCCACATGGTCCACACCTTGGGCGAAGTCCCTATAAGGCACCGAGCTTACGGGTTTCTCCACTGAAGAGGCGTCATTAAAGAACACCTCGATCGGATGCTCGCCGAGGGAATAATAGAACCATCTTCCTCCTCCTGCGTCCCCTGTGGTCCTCGTGAAGAAGTCGGATAATTCCTATCGTTTCTGTGTGGACTACAGGGGTTAACGAGAAGACGAGCCTGGACGCATATCCCATGCCCCTGGTTCATGAAATCCTGGAGTCACTGCATGGAGCTGCAGTATTTAGCACCTTAGATCTCCGCAGTGGCTATTGGCAGGTGCCGATGGGCGAGGGAGTAAAAGAAGGCGGCAGTCATCACCCCTGAAGGCCTGTTCCAGTTCAATGTCATGCCTTTTGGGCTTAAAATGCTGGGGCCACTTTCCAGCGGCTCATGGAGCAGGTTCTGAGGGGTTGATAGGCAAGATCTGCTTCGTGTACATCGATGGCGTCATTGTTTACTCCCCTTCTATAAATCAACATCTCCGGGATTTAGACACCATTTTCCAGCGATTTCATCAAGCGCACCTTACGCTGAACACGAAGAAGTGTACCTTCATTCAACCCCACATACGCTTCCTCGGGCACATTCTTTCATCGGAGGGTGCTGTAGACCCGAAAAGACCTTGGCCATCCGGGGTACCCCGCCCACAGATTTGAAGTCGTTGCAGCGTTTTCTTGGGTTAGTGGGGTGGTACCATAAGTTTATTCCCGGATGGCAGATATAGCGGCTCCCTTGAACCAGCTTAGGAAAAAGATGTCCCGTGGGAGTGGACGACAGAATGCCAGGGCGGTCGGCGACTAAAGAGCCACCTACAAGAGCCACCCGTTCTGGCCCAACCGATCCACAGCTCACCTTCCAGGTACAGACAGATGCCAGCAACCTGGGGCTGGCGCCGTGCTCACTCAAAGAATTAACCAGGCTGAACATGTCAGCGTGCGCCTCCACGAGTTTTCTTGGGCTGAGCTGAACTACTCGACAGCTGAGAAGGAGTGTTTGGCTGTCGTGTGGGCTGTGGAGAAATGGAGACATTATTTGGAGGGTTGAATTGAAGTGTACACCGACCATCACGCTCTGACCTGGGTGTTCAATCACCCGAAGACCTCCTCCCGTCTGACCAGGTGGGTCCTCCGCCTCCAGAATTTTACGTTCAGGGTGACTTACCGGAAGGGCTGTGGTAACATCGGCGGATGCACTATCTAGGGTATCGGGCCGTCGGGGATGGTGTGTTTGGCAGAGGCGAAAAGATGATCCTCCCTCTGCCAAGGAGCCTTGAAGACCTAGCCCAAGCACAAGCTACCAGTCCATTCTGCCAGAACATCAGGGAAGGGCTGGAGCAACAGCGAACTGACCGGGTACACTTTGTGGACCTCCAAGGGGTCTTGTACAGGACTATTCCATCCACCCTTGGGGGTCTGCAACATCAACTGGTGGTCCCGGAAGAGCTCGTCCCCGACTTTCTGAAGCACTACCATGACAGTCCTTTAGGTGGTCACCTTGGAAGGACAAAAACTTTATTAAAGATTCTGGGGGTTGCGTGGTGGCCGTCTGTCCGGAAAGACGTGTGCCACCGCGTGAAGGCGTGTGCCACCTGCCAACAACTAAAAACCCACCTGGTAAACCGGCGGGATTACTTCAATCGGCGATCGCAGATGGACCAGGAGAGACTTTGGGAGTCGACCTAATGGGGCCATTTCCTATCACCAGCTCGAGGAAGACCGTCCTGATGGTAGTAGTAGACTATTTTTGAAGTGGGTGGAGCTGTTTGCGTTAGCCGATGCAAGGGCTAACAAAATATGCTCCATCCTGAAGAATGAAATCTTCACCCGCTGGGGGGTGCCAAGAAACATCATCTCGGATCGGGGTCCGCAGTTCACAAGCTCCATATTGGATGAACTTTATGCAGCCTGGGGAGTGAAGAAAAACCTCACCACCGCTTACCATCCCCAGGCCAACATGGCGGGCGAGTGAACGGACCCTGAAGAACATGATCGCCTCCTATGTGGGTGAGCGCCATCAGGACTGGGATAAATGGCTCCCGAGCTCCGGTTTGCCCTGAACACGCGGTGCATGAAGCCACAGGTGAGGCGCCTGCTTTGGTTGCGCTGGGCAGACAGCTTAAGGGCCCACTCGACCGACTCCTTCCCAGCACCCCTAGTCCAGAATCCACCAGTTACAATAATTTGGTTAAGGTAGAGGGTTTACGGCGGAGAATCCAAGGGAGGTTGGTGAGTTCGACATCCAGACACGCCAAACTGTATAATGCCAGCGGAGGCGCACTTCCAGCGGGTGATTTGGTCTGGATTAGAGCTCACCATCTCTCAGATGCCAGCAGAAAATTCTCCGCCAAGCTAAGCGCCTAAATGGTTAGGTCCAGCTAAAATCATTCAACAAACAGGTCCAGTCAATTTCCAGATCCAAAGGGGTATCGGCGCTGCCTCCAAGTTAGACACCATCCATGTGGCCAACCTCAAGCCGTACTTCGGCCCTCCCTTGTCCAAGGTTGGGGGAATGTAGCGGTGCCACATAGTGTTTAAATGTCAGTGCTGTGTGTGTCTCGTTTTCATTGTCCCATTGACTGCGTTGTGTGTATCAGTTAATGTTGTCCCGTAAAGGAGGGCGGATGATGGGAGGAGTTCACAATCACTTACCTGGAAAACACCTGTATATCAATTAATCAATTACTGCCGTCACGGATTATTTAAGGAGAAGAGGAGGAGGCGAAAAAGAGACCAGCACGAGGAGAGAAGGAGAACAACCAATACGCATTCACGATTACAACCTGCCTGCCGTTTCATTCCATTGCGCTATCATCCAGTTTGTATTTCATTCATCCGGACTGCCTTTCAACCTGCTTACGCTGAAGACCCGGGGTGAATCATCATTCGCCATACGCCGAGGAATCACGGTGAGGTTATTCAAACGCCGGAAATCACGAACATTACTATCGTCATTAATCAGTACCCGTATTCAGGACATTTATTTCGCGTGCGGACTCAAGTTCATGATCATTCCGTTTGCCAGCCATTTGTCGTTTGTGTGGTGTGTGTCATATGTAACGTGGACAAGGGAGGGGATTTATATATATATATATTGTCGGGTTTGCTGTGGGATTGTTGGGGTGGAGGAATATTTGAGTGTACATTTGTCTTGTGGCGTGTCTTGTCCCATTTAATACATTTATTCTTGTTTCCTTTTACATTCTGCTTATTGTCTTTGCTTTTCAAACCGTCGATTGTGGGGAAAGTTAATCTGTGTAGAGTGCGGCTTGACAGGAAAAGGTTTCTCAGTCAATTATCCAGGCCACAGGTCTTGGAGGTGTAGCTGCCGGCTGGGAATAAGGGGTCGGCCGTTACAAATGGCCAATTACTACTCTTCCCACCTTAACTGTTTCCAACGAAAATATAAAAGTGTGAAAACCTTTTAAATGTCCCTTATACTGTATAAATGCAGCCAAACATAGAGACATCTCTACAGAGAACTTGCTCCATCATGCGTCACACACCTCAGACTGGAGCAATGGTTTACATTTTAGAACCACAATGACTCAAAGCATACAGCCAAGACAATGCTGCAGTGTCTTCAGGGCAGGTATCTGCCTGTCCTTGAGTGGCCCAGCCATAACCCAGACTTAAACTCCATAAAACACCTGAAGAGACCTGAAGATGATAGTTCATAGATGCATCCCATCTAATCTAATGGAGCTTGAGTGGATCTAGAAATGGATAAACTACATAAATCCAGGTGTACAAAGCTTGTAGACTCTTACCTTCTTCAAATTTACTAAATTAAGATTGTCAATAATTAAGCGAATGAGACATTTCAGTTTTTGATTATTTTGCAAACCTTACTGAAAACATGTTTTCTTTGTCATTAAGAATTTTTGAAAATAGACTGATGAGCAAAATGGCAAATTCACAAAATGTGCTGTGCAGAAAGTGAAGAGCTCTGGATGCTTTCTGAATCCACTGTAAGAGCAGTATTCTTAGCCGAGTGCACTATAAATTTAATTAGCTTTTTTTTGTCCCTCTGCCTTACAAAGATGTGTAAATATCATATTGTGTCTTGCAGAGGTGCTGCTGAATCATTATAGCTTGCACAGTATGTTGATAAGAAAAGCCAAAGTAAATTAACCTTTGCCAATCAACTAGTCAATCAATCATTTTCTGCAGAAAATTTTTTAATAATAATAACAACTAGGACACACTTAAGAGTTTACACCACTCAGTTCGCTAATGACTACCTGAAAATTCCCAAAGTAGCTGTTGGGTTCAGGAGGTCTTGTCTGACAACAGATTGCTGCTACAGCAACCCTTACTAGAAATAGTAGACATTTTGATGAGCTTTTTATAAATACATCTCAAAGTAAAAAGCATAAGACATTTAGACAGCCAGAGATAGAAATATCCTACACAATCCACAGGACTATATGCAGGTTTACTTAATTGTTCAGCTTTGAGTTGTGAGAAGTTTCTCTTGGCTATAGTGGAAAGAAATTGAGATGCCAATAATACATATAAGTTTGGGATGAGTATGCAAGCTAATATGATGTGGGCACTCTCAGGTTTAGACAGTTAAGAATTTCTAGTAAGCTCTCTTTTGCCTTGAATTCTCTTTAATTTGTATGCTGTGTAGCACACAACACAGGACAGTTACTGACTAATTTACTGTATTTTTAATTAAAAAAGTAATTTAACCAATGAATAGCACTGCTTTAAGGAAGTTCATTTTTTCTGCCTTATAGTTTAGCGTGTACTAAATTATCATCTCATTGTGCAGTTTTAGGAACAGATAAGAATAAGGTTTACTTTATTTTCTCTCCATGCATGCTTTTTATGAATATTGTGGCATTCTTGAAAAAGGAATAACTATTAAAGTGTATTGTACTAAAATGTTAATAGTAGATTAGCACTGCTTGTTTGCACAGTTACAAGACTTCACATTAGTAAAGTACCTGCTTATACTGACCTGCAATAAATGTAAAGGAAACCCCTAAGATTAAGTGAGATAGGTGAGTATATTTTATTTTTGTGATCAGGAAGAGTCATCAATCATGAAAATCAAGTTAAATCAAGCACTACAAACATAAAAAATAGTGAAGGAATAACAACAACTAAGCAACATTTTTATTTCTATAGCACATCTTCATACAAGGAATGTAGCTCAAAGTGAATATAAAACAAGAGTTATAAGAGATAAAACAGCAAATTAGAAACAGATAGTTATAAATAAATAAATAAATAAATAATTTATAAAGAATCAATATGCACTTACATACGATATACAAGTAGTACAATCCTAATATAAAGATAAGTTTGCTAAGTCCATTAAGATAAGTCCAAGACTCTAGGGGCGAGTTGCTGGAGAAAAAAAAAAACAAAATCTACAGGGATTCCAATGCCAAAAGACCACCCAGTCCCCACTGAGCATTCTACCTAACATAAAGGTGTTAAAGTCAATCTTATTATTTTTTAATCTTCATATTAATCAATTTGATGCAGTTGGTCTCATAGACCGAGTATCTGCTTTCATTCCATCATTATAAGTGGCTGCATAGTACTGAGATCAGGTGATGGTGACATAAAATGGAAAAGAAAGCAGAGAAAGGCAGGTATTTATAATGATAGCAATTCTTTGAAGTATATGATATTGCATAGCATATATCATCTATTAGATGTAGAACAGAAGTGAATTAAGAAATGGCCAAATTGAAAAAGTGGATTTTTAATATTTTTTTAAATCAATACATGGTATTAGCCTTCATAGTAAAGTATTCCAAATTGTTGTTGCATAACAGCATAAAGCCACCACACCACTTATTTTATGCTTAGCTCTTGGTATAGTAAGCAAACCAGTGTTAGACGATCAGAGGTTATGACTTAAAATGTAAGGGGAAAGGGACTCCAAAATATAAGAGGGAGCAAAATAATTCAGAGCATTGTATACCATTAGTAATATTTTAAAATCTGTTTTAAAGGACACAGGTAACCAATGCAACTACATCAAAACCAGTGCTCAGATATTCTTTTGCTAGTTAAGATTATAGGTGCGGAATAAAAACAACACCCTCACCAAGGCATTCACCACTCACCCATTCCACTTGCTCTGCCTTATACAAGAAGTCTTTTGAGAACTGAAAATCCTGGAAAGAGAGGTATGGTAGACCCAGGAAGCTCCAGAGCAATGAATAAGTATACCATACAAACAAGTTAACTAAGAGAATAGAAGAAGATGGCTGACAGAGCCAGCCAATTAAATGACAGAAACTGGGGGACCTTCCCAAAACATATAAAGAAAAGTAGAAGTATTTCCAGAACAAAAAATAAAGAGAAGATCTGTAACTAATTGCATAGCATAGATAATGTAATGTATGAGGTATAGAAGATGTACACATTTGAACTGATCTAGTTGAGGATGCAGAGACATTTTTAAAGGATATTTTCCAAGAGATAGAGCAAAGGAGGGAGAATACAGTGCTAAACAGAAAAACTGGTAGACATCAACTGGATAGTTTCAGTAGAGTTGCATAAGGATGCTGCTGGTGGTAATTTTGGATACAGTAAAAGTTCTAAATTTGGAGGCAGGGAAATGGAGAGTGCTGGGACACAATGTGCCTTAAGAACTGATCAGAATTGGTGATTGAAAACAAAAGAAAAAAGAGGATGGATAACATATTGCTCAGTGAACATTACAAGCGTGGAGTCATTCTAGATATCACCAAGTATGTTAATGTCTTTATCTGCCTAAGGTAAAAAATGTACATTGCCACCAAGGCGGGACGCATCATTGTAGCAGATGGAGGGGTGTTTGTATACAGTGTAGAGGAGCCAAGAAGGTTTTTCACTTTTCACCAAATTTGAAGAGTATAGGAAACAAAAGGACCTAAATTACAGGAGCGTGAGTTTGTTTTCGGTGAAGTGTATGGAGTTGAATGGATTTAGAATGTAGTAGAAAACCAGGATTGAAGGGTGTAACTAGTTCCATAAATGATGATGATAATGTTACAAATCAAGCAAGGACACTTCTCCCACACACCTTCTGGATTATCACACATCAGAATAGAGAGCATAATTAAAGGTCTTTAAACATTCTTAGGAAGCACAGGAAGAAAAGATATAAGTTCTGACTGATATGTTATGGTGGAAAAGAGGGTGTTGTACGGCACTGACAAAATTAAAACCCATGACTATGTTCATTTTGTAATTTCCAGGCCAGAACAAATTGATAGAGGTGGAAATGAAAATAAAGAAATTGATTTCATGACACTGTTAAGAATACAATTATAATGAGATGTTACAATGTCCTGCAAGAATTAACTGTCAACGCTCAAGCATTTAAATAAACTAGTCAGGTCAATGTGCTGGAAACAAACAGATTGATGGTGTAGGGAATTTGAGTGGGGAGGGTTGAAGAGAACAAATTTAGACCAGTTAATTTTATAACAAGATGGGTCTCAAAAGAACTAAACAAACTAAAGTATATTAAGAAGATCAGAGGGAGCATTTCAAAGGAAGAGTAAAATACTGTACCTATCTAGATAAGTCTTATGGTAGGTGTTATAAACAGCAGTTAATTGGATCAAGATCGAGAAGCAAAATGGCAAGGGATTTAAGTGCATCATTAAACATCAGTGGGGTTAGGGGACAATGATAATTAGAACAGACACTTTTTGCCTCTTTTTAATGGAGAGTTGTCAGTGATTAATTGAATGATTCAGTCTAAACATATCACAGCATCTGCATATATGTGGGTTCTGTTTCCAAAAGGACCTGGAGGCATGCAGTAAGGACCTTTAAGGAACCCATAGCCTTCATTAAAATTGGGGAGTCAATTACAGCTGTATTCTCAGATAGGAAGGCAACAGACAGATAATTTACTTAATTTAATAGGGGATGAGGTAGGTTTTTCAAAAATGTAGTCAGAACAAAACTTTAAAATGGTCATTTAGGTCTAGGGAGTTGCAAATGAGGATTCTTGATTTATTTTTAATGGAGATTATAGAGACAAATTCTTCACTGAAAGTTAAGCTTATCTCTATAGACATAATAACAAAACCTTTGGACTATCTCAAATCCTGCTTTTTGTAGAATGATAGAATTTAACTCTGAGAGAGTGCCCATGATTAAAATGTCATGCTGTGAATTATTAACAGGTTCATCAGTTCTCTGTAGATGCACTTCACTCAGATTTCTGGTACAGCTGAATGTGAAGTCTCAAAACAAGCTCTTTTATCCAACCACACAAATTCAGGATCATCAATGGAAATGGAATTAATGTTAATAGAGTTTAGTGGCCAGCTTATCACTCCTGGGTTTGATTTAGTTTTCTTTTAGTTTTAATTGTTGGCATTTTTTATGAAATTATTCATTTTTTATGTTATTGAATATATTATGGTTTTCCTTCTCTGTAATTCATTCATGTTTATTAATTATATTATATTTCATCTTATTTCTCTTTGTTATTGTCCATGTTTGTTATATGTAGAGCCCAAGGAAGTGGAGCTGTAATGTCTCAGCTAAGGTTTCTCCCCTTTCTTCATTTTTGATTCTTAGATTTGTATTGATTATCTTGCTTTTATTTTATTGATTATGTACATTGCTTTTTGTTTTTGATTTTGTTTGTGCATTATAATAAAGAGACAAACAGAGATTATAAATCTTTGGGGCACCACAAGGGCCAACCCCGTAGATTCAAATAAAATGTGTGGTATAGATGCTAGGAAACAAAAAAACGTCAAAATGATGCAAGTCTTCAAAAGCCCAGACACATTAGGTTGGGTGTTCCGAACCACAAGGTTATGAACATGGGACAGAGCATCGGTACTGTCATGGAGATGAATGACTTTAAACCAAAATGATTGCTGATCCAAGAACCACCTGGTCACGTGAGGATTTGAATACTTTTTAAGTGCCATCCACTGTATGGGTGTATGGTCCGTCACCAGAGTGGATTAATGTCCTAGGAGGTAGTAATGCAACTGGTTAATATCCTATTTAAGGGTTCCCTTTCCACTGCCATATACCTGGTCTTCCCGTCCAGTAATTTCCAGCTCAGGAACATGATAGGATGTTCAACACTATTGATGCTTTGGCTCAGCATAAAGAGATAAATATTCTGCGCTGTTGGAAACTGGAAGTGACGTCAGAGTTGTCATGATTGTCAGTCTTCCAGTCTGCAGAAAGAGGAAGAGAAAAGGCATTAGTTGACAGCACCATTTGGCTTTCCAGAGGAATAGTACAATTATCCGAACCCTTAAACTGTCCCCTATTCACACACATGTGATAGGATGTAAGCTGCCTGTGTTATGTTACATGTGTGTTGTTGGTGGTCCCCCAAGAGGTGGGGCCATATGCTATTCACCACCATGAACTACTCCTCTGCCCTATAAATCTGGAGGATCTCCCATAGTTCCTGGTGGTTTATTGAGAATACGTTAGTGAGTTGGTAAATGTGTACCTCAGTGATATTTTCATAACAAAAACAAGAACTAGAACTAAAAATATTGTTTTTCATTTTAGAAAAAACGAGAACTGAAATTAAGGCAAATAGAGAAAGTCAAACTAAATAAAAATGAAAAACTAAAATGAAAACGAAAATTGAGTTCAGTCACCCTGAGTGTTCAGTTACGTTGCGGTGCTCACGTGGCACAACCTCCATGAAGGACTGTTTGTTTGTTTGTTGAGCACGTTTAGTTGGTGGGGTAGAAGCAGTAAGCACTTGTGGTTGCCGATAGCGAATTTTGCATAAATGTTTGCGGGTAGAAAGCAAGAAAGTAACATGTGGAAATACTTTAATTACAGTGCAAATGATAATGAAAGAAAATGTACTTGGGGGAAAGTCCAGCACTTCTCTGGCACCATGACTGCACTTCAGTACAGGGATGTGCAATTGGGGGAGGCATGAAAAGTAAAAAAAAAACTAATAATGATAACATAAAATAAATTTTTCCACTGGTCTGTGCTATAAATTTATTTTCCGTATTAATTTGCGCATTTCCTTATCAAATACAGGGGAGAAACGCGAGGTGCGGTAGCAACAAGCCTCACTTCACCTCAGACTGTGCTGTCCCTCACACACTGGGTTGATGCATGCAATTGGCGTCGCCTGTTGCTGTCTCTTTGTATGTCACCTATATAATATTTGCCCATGTGTTTATTATACACCCTCACTTTCCGCAGTCTGGCTAATATCTTTAATGAATGTGTATGACATATTTAGTCTTGCTAATCGGACATAAAACTGCAGTGAAAAGGCATGAGGTAAAGCAGACAGTACCGTGCCACACTGAAGGGGGCAGATGTGAGCCCAACAGGTACTCGTTGCTGTTGTTCTTCTATGCAGAGGCGCCAATAAGTTAGCGATATCAAAAAGTTAAGTGCACCGCAACAGTCAGTTTATTTTTATTTTTCCTCCAACTGACTACCAAAATGGAAGATTTTTTAAAACTAAAGGAAAACAAGGAGGATTTTTACAAGAAAGTAACGGAGATTTTCGTGGAGGAGGATAAGATGCATGGACTTCATTTACAAATAAAGGTAAGACCATAAACGGTTTTTAATTTTATAAAAAATGGTTCAGAATAAGAAAAAAATTCCAATATTTAATTAAAGACTAAATTTTCACCTTAAATAAAATATTTGTTTTCTTGTTATCCTTTTGTTGAACAGTCTGTATTAAAATTGATTAAAGCATCAAAATTAAAAGCTTTTAAAAACAACTAAATATTTCAATTAAGGTCAAAATTGAAATCTGTTTTTTTGTACACCACTCTATACTTTCATTTGAATTGAATGAGTATGAATTGTGAAATTGCAACTGCAAATTTAGAACACATGGAGGGTGCAGAGCAAATTCGCTCTCTCTCGCCGCTATAAATGTAATGTTCTTTCTTAGCCAAATATGTACCTTATACCTATGTGTGTGTAAAGAATGCTGATGAGATATGAAACATAATGTCAATGTCAATTTATTTATATAGCACATTTAAAACAACATAGTAATGCTGCGGCCAAAGTGCTTTACAATAATAGAATAAAAGAAAAAACAAAACAAAAACAATAAACAATAAAACATAAATAGTAATAAAATATATGAACATAAAATAAGATAGATAATAAATAGAAATAATGATATATGATCACAAGGAGGAAAACCATCAGTGTTACTGAAGGTCACTGAATGCAAGTGAAAAGAAGTAAGTTTTTCATCTTGTTTTGAACTGTTCAATTGTAGATGACTCCTTAATATGATGAGGTAGAGAGTTCCACAGGCGAGGGGCAGCAGCTGCAAAGGCTCTGTCCCCCTTGGTTTTACATTTGGTACGAGGGACAACAAGAGACAACTGACCAGAAGATCTAAGCACTCTGGATGGCTGGTGTAAAACACACAGTTCAGATAAATAGGCAGGAGCAAACCCATGTAAAGATTTAAAAACTAGCAGCAAGATTTTAAAATCAATTCAAAAACTGACAGACAGTAGTGTAAAGAAGCTTAATTAGGAAAAATAGAGTCATACTTCCTTGCCCTAACCAGAAAGCGAGCGGCAGCATTTTGGACCAGCTGTAACCTGTGTATCAGAGATTTGTTAATCCCAGAATACAGCGAATTGCAGTAATTGAGGCGAGAAAAAATAAAAGCATGAGTAGCTTTCTCAAGATCTTTAGAAGATAAAAAAGGCTTTATCTTACCTAATAGACAAAGTTGGAAAAAGCCACTCTTGACTACAGAATTTACTTGTTTCTCAAAAGAGAGGTTACTGTCAAAGGTAACACCAAGATTGCAGACTTGAGGTTTGGAAAAGGCAGAGAAAGAGCTGAAAAGTCCAAGACCAATTTGGGCTTTAGCTGGTGGACCCACTATAAGCACCTCCGTTTTATTTTGATTTAGATCAAGAAAATTATTGGCCATCCAGGATCTTAGTTCAGACAGACAGTTGTGGAGTTGATTTGTTGCAGAGTTGCAGACGGGAATATAAACCTGAGTATCATCAGCATAGCAGTGAAAAGAAATGTTAAATTTCCTAAAAATCGCTCCAATAGGTTGAAGGTATATAGAGAATAAAATAGGACCCAAAATGGATCCCTGAGGAACACCATATTTAAGAGGAACAGTAGATGAAAAAGAGGAATTTAAAGTCACTGAAAAGTGTCTACCAGTTAAATATGACCTGAACCAGTTTAGAGCAGCCCCTTTAATCCCAACAAGATGTTCGAGCATCAGCAATATTTCATGGTCAATGGTGTCAAAAGCAGCAGACAGGTCAAGGAGGACAAGGACTGCCGCATCACCTGAGTCAGTAATAAGAGAGATGTCGTTGAACACTTTCAGGAGTGCCGTTTCAACACCATGATAACGCCTAAAACCAGATTGGTAGGTCTCAAATAAATTATAGGAGTTAAGGTGATCGACCAATTGATTATAAATAATTTTTTCTAGAATTTTAGCCAGAATTGGGAGCTGGGAAATTGGACGAAAGTTGGTTAAAACTCCAGGATCTAATCCTGACTTTTTTTGATGGGGCGGACTGCAGCATGTTTAAAAAATGAGGGCACAACCCCCGAACTAATAGAATCATTTATAATGGCTAGTAAAGATGGGCCCAACACATCAAAGGCTTCCACTAAGAGACGTGGTGGTACAATATTGAGGGGACTGGAAGCTGGTTTAAGGGTATCAATAGTTCTTTTTAGCATTGAAAGTGAGACTTGATCAAAGGAATCTAGAACAAGGTCATGATTAACAGTAGGAAGTTCATAACCAGTTTGAACAATGCCACGGTGGATAGTATCAATTTTGCTGACAAAGAATGATATACACTGCTTACATGAATGAACAGTGCTATTTAATCCCATCATAGAATGTGGGTGAATGGCCTCATTAATTGAATTAAATAAAACCCTAGGATTGTTTTAATGGTGGGATACTAGATAGATACTTGATAGAAGTAGAAGAGCTTGTTGCAGGATGAGCGCGGGTGAGTGTGCGAAGATTAGTAGCATTTACTGCCCTATTGCACACCGAGGAAGAGTGATGCTGTCTTGAAATGGACAAATTAAATCCGGTGTCCAGGGTCCATGAATCAGTGATGGATTCCTGAGCAGGAGAAGATGGGTCATACACAACTCGCAGGCATCGGGAAACAAAGCTCTGGGACTCGAGACGTCGTTGTTTAACAGCAATTCCGGCTCTTTTCCGATGACGACGGCGAATGCGTTTGCATCTCCGAGGAGCATTCAACTGACTGATGCAGGTGAACACCGGCGTCCAGGTTAAGAAGTCAGGAGATGAATAAAACAAAGGTGGAGGTTCACAAAAAATCCAATCAGAAGATGAAAATTGAGAGGAAAGTAGGCCAGATAATATGTTAAGTAAAGACTCCCGATCATAGGACAGTGATCGTTGGGATGAAATAAAACATAAAAACAAAGTTAAAACATAGACTAGAGAGACGAGCAGACGGCCAGCCACACCAGTCGGCGCCATAATTATAACCAGTAATCAATGTGCATGCTTCCAGTTGAATAGTGAATAAGATATGGGTTCATATATTTGTAAATCTGATTCTGAAGGAGTCAGTACCTCACCAGCCACAAACCTCACTGCACATCACTGCTTCAGTATTGCCAGCAGAAATCATCAACATACAGTCTTGCTGGTGCCCCTCATAGTGCCGAGGACCTTGTCTGTGCACCTGCATTACAGGTGTTCATCAAGCGAATATTTTTACTGTGTGGCTATCTGTGCAATGGATGTCATTTTAACATGAACAAATCTCTCGAAATGTGTGCTTGTTTAAAGCTTTATAGCAATGTTCTTGCACAAACTGGTTTCTTGGGTTGAAACATTTGATCTTGCTGACGACACTCATTAGGCCACTTAATCTGTTTGATCATTGATAGTCAAGTTTTGTTTAACGGCACTATGAACTGTGACTGTATTTTGTTGACTGAAACATAACTTGCATTGAAATATGTGTAGGCCAGCATTTGAGGTCTTGCAACAGAAAAAAAAAACTAAAATTGTACACTGCAAAAAAACTTAGCTAAGAAATAAGATAAAAACACTGAATTTCAGATAAGATTTCAGCAAGATAATTTCACTTGCCAAGATATCTTAAAATAAGTTAGTTCCATTCTAGAAATAAAGCCCTGACAGGTGTTCAAAGGTAGAAAATGCTGCTTTTTAGAACAAATTACTTGAGATTAGACTTTCTACAGTGGAAATACACTGAATATTAGAAAATAACTTTTTAATTCTGTTGTTTTGCATTCTTAATTTTAGCACACTGAAAAATGAGGCCAAGGAAGAAGAGAATAAAGCACTAATATAAGTGGAAAATTCTTAATTCCAGTGGAGAATGAAAGTCTTGTTACTTGAAACAAGTTAGCTCATCTTGAAAGTCCAATATTTAATCTCAGAGCATATATCTGAAAAAAGAAAAATGATTTTACAAAACACACAGAATAAGAAAAAAAATACGATTATTAACAAATAAATGCTTGAAATAAGCAAAATTATATGCCAATGGGGTGAGATATATTGACTTGGATTTTTTAAAAATCCTGAAATTACTTCATTTCAACACATACTAAGCTATACTGGCATGTTATATATGACAAATTTCAGTCCACCTACAAAAGAATAAGGTAAAAGTAGTGCAGTTATTTAGGCATTTTAGGATGGTCTTCATTTCAAATTGAAACCAAATATTTTAGCAGAGGTTTGAATTAGAAATTCATTCTTTTATTCAAGACACATAATTAAGATATAATTTCCTGATATATGTTGGCTTCCTGAATACATAAAATAACTTACAATAAAGACATAACCATTAGCACTGCTCTTTATTTAAGTATTACATCAGTATCCAACAGCACTACTGCTGTGTTTACAATACAGAAACAGAGAAAAACATAAGCACATGAAATTTAGTTGACACAGGAAGGTTATCTTGTATATAACACACAAGTCATAACCATATAATTATTGTACATTGTAGTTCAGGACTGTCTCATCTTATCACAGTCAGAAAAATGCATAACAAACTTAATTACATAAACAAACTTTTAACAGCGGTAACTTTGCCAAAAAACAGGACAAAGAAAATACAACCTAACATGTTAAAATCCACAAAATATCAAATTATCTATAAATTTATCTAATTGATTTTCAAATATTATGGTAATTTATACAGTACATCATAGACATGCATTTCCTGTTCTACATTTGGCTCAAACAATTTTTCTTCTAGCATATTTGTATTTTCCCTTCAAATTGTGTCCAGTAATATTTCAGTTTGAATTGCAGAGAGGACAGCGGCAATGCACTTAGGACATGTTAGATGTAGTGCATAATAGTACGCCATAAGGTATATGATACCTTCCTGCAACATTTCTTGTGGGAAAATTGTCACAGGCTCACTTCCAATAGGCAGCATGCAGTTATCTTGGTCCACAATAAGGACGGTGCTAGTCAGTGGTCGGTCTTTGCTGTAGAAAGGCATCAGGATTCTCGGAGGTCTTCAAGACAAACAAAAACCAACAAAGAAAACAGGTTGAATTTATTTTATCCTCTGTAGTCCTATACAGATTTATTATACATTTACCTATTTATAATACTTAATGTGCTAATTTTAACAGAAGCAGTTATACACAGCTTGTTATTGAAATAGCAAAGAAATCACTAAAAATTGAAGATTTTTATATTCTGTTGAGCCCTTTTAATCAAACCATTTAATGTAGAATGTCGTTCCTGTAGCTAACATTAAAAACAACCCTGAAAATTGCTGCCAGTCATAGATGGTTAGAATTGCAACCGTCTTTATTTCTCCTTTAAACAATGTAAAAATGCAAAGATTTAACTTAAGGCCATGAACTAATGCCTCATGTTTTGTTTCCCAGCTTTTTTCGGGGTAGGGAAAGTGATGGAAACATGGATGGCAGAGCTCTAAACATGGCAATGGCATTTTTCACTAATGAAAAAAAAAAAAAGAACAATCTTATTAAATATCTTTCACATTATGTTCTAATATAACTCAAACATTCTCCTTTTAACAACAACATACAGCAAGCTTCAAACTAAGAATGATTTATAACAAAAATTATTTGATGTCTGGTATTATTTGTACCTACTAATATGATAGAACATGAACGAACAATTGAAATGAACCTTACATAGATCATATTTAAAGTTTTAAGTATTCTTTAAAATGTTCCTTCATTATTTATACCTAATAAAGGACATTGTCAGTCAGTTTATTATTCTGTTGTCTTAAAAATATGCTAGAAAAAACTATTTACAATGCTAATAAATGACTTTTTAAAAACATAATTAAAGGGAACAATTTATTTCAGAATAACACAGTACAACTTTCTAATACAATGAAGAAAAGGGAACCTGGAATTCACAAATCAACAGTTACCGGCAAAGACAGCAGCAATAATATTTTGCATTAAAATTTCTCAAAGTTTGGCTTACTATAATATAGACTTGGTCTTTATGGAAAAAATGGCATAAAATAGTGCAGCCCTTTGAGCATCAACTGCAAAATATAACTTTAAACAACTTCAGTTTGATTTTCATTTAGGCCTATCATGCTGTAACACTGAGTAAAGTGCAAAACTAACTATAAAATGACAAATTTTACCCTCATCGTGCATATGTGGACGCTTCAGGATCTTCTTCATTACTCCATACAGCTGTGCTTTTCCGTAAAAACTGGTTCATCTGCTCTTAACTTCTGTGATGTAGTTAAGATTATTTCAACTAAGAATACAATGCATTTGATCCATTACCTATAAAATAAGTACACTCTAAGTCAGCACATATTTTGTTTTAAGAAACCATTTTCAAAAATATTTCAGTCAAATGTCTGTGTTTTATGTACTTACATGATCCAGTTCTTTAAAGCCTGGGTAAGCCTCTCATATAATCTATAAATGACCTCTGTGCATTAAATTCATGATCAAGGAGCTGGGTAACTGCAAATTTATTTGGCTTTGGCTTCTTGTAAAGATCCTGTAGTGTTTTGTAGTGTCAACAGCTGCAAAATCATATAAATGAATAATCAAATCAATTGTGTTTTCTAAACAGTCTGAACTAAGATGGTATATAACCATCTCTATTGTGCACTTACCAGATGGTTCACATTCTCTCTGCTGTAACTTCTTGGGTACGACTAGAAGGTGACACGTTAACAAGCGTTGCTGAAGCAATAGAATTCACGAAGATGCAGTGGAATCGGCCTCGTCTGAATTCTCGACTTCAGCAGCATCAGGCTTGTCAGAGTTGACACCTAGACATCTCTTTATTTCTATGAGGCATACAGCCCTGTTGCGTCTGAGGTGTGCAGATATTCTGTAGCCTTTTCAGGAATTGTTTAAACACAGGTTCCTGTAATGAGATTACACTCTTTTAAAAAGTGTGCAAGTGAACACAAGGTGTGACTGCCCAGTCTATATCCCCTATAAAAACTAGTTACTTACACTCATCCATGAATTTTGATCTTCAGTTGCACATAGCTTTGGATAATACTTGACTATACATTTTGCCATTGAAGAAACCTCATGTTTGGAGGTATATTTGTCTTCCCTCGTTGTTGTCCTCAGTATGGGCACTATGTTGGTCACTGTATTTCTAATTAATCTCCAGCGCAGATCCTTTGAAAGAATACAATGCTCCTCTCTCCCTATGTGCTGCAGTGTTTTCTGACCTGCTCCAATTCACTGTCACTATGAAGGATGTATTCAGGGCTTGGCAGTTGAATGCTTTTAGAGGGGCTGGCTTCTCTTAAACGATTTCTGGAACATCCTTGCTCACTGGATTGAAAGGGTAGGTGAAAGACTGTTATTTTTTAAATTATTGCATTCAAAAAGGAGGGAGACGTGCAGCTGTCTTGTAAGTTATCTTGCTGCACAGAAAACTGTAGCTCCTGTTAAAAAAAATACAGGAAAGGGCATTGAAAATAGTCACCAGTTATCAATAAACTGTTTATGAATCATGAAATTTGATGAAGCCTGACATAAATGGAAATATTTACTTTTATTTAACGTAAATGAAATTAGTAATCAAAGACAGCATTGCTCAAATATCTGACTGCTTATATTTTCATTGTTAAAATTTTTAGGTAACTAAAAACAAGATAGTAATCTTCTTTACTTCCTGATAAAACAGAAACAATATGTACTCAGTTATCTATTGATATGGAGTATTTTCACACTGTGTTGTATTGAACTAAATAAGCGCTACATGAGTACTGTGAAATTCTTACTTCTGTGTGCTAATTAACATGTAACACACTGTCATTCTCTGGCCAAGATAAAGATTATCAAAACATTTGTAAATTAATATAGACTTTGTATAAATGACAAAGTTACATAAATAAAGATTTACATGGTGAGGTGAACATGTTGGGGCAACAGCCTTGATGGATGCATGAGCTGTCCTGTGCTCAGGTGTGACATTTCCAACTGCTTTTATTGAATTAAGAAGGACCAAGCCCAAGTTTCTACTCTTCAAATTTCCACATATATAAATATATATTTATGTTTTCATCACTTTCATATCATAAATGTCCTCCTTTTCCCTATTATCATTTATATTTCTCCCCTGCTTGATTTCAAATATCATCAGGACATGGACACTTCTGACATAAAAGTTGCTACAGAAGCCTTTAATCTCAACAAATAGAACATAGCAAAAGTGATAATAACTACATTGTTTGGTCAACAATATTTCTTAAAAAAATAATAAATAAATAATGCTGACCTCTTGATATACTGCTGGCCATGCGGTTTTCTTCAAAGGAAATGTTCAGATCTTCATGTGAAAGAGTCCCTAGAAGATCTTCTGTAACATTTGCAACTTGAAAGCAACAGAGAAGACCAGTAATTCATTCATATTTGGACGTCATCTGCACAATTACCGGCAGTCATTTCCAACTCAGGTTTTAGGCTTTAAGTGCTAAATTTACAATTTTTTATAAGTTTAAGAGTTTCTTGAAAGATGATACAAGTGCAAATCATGATACCTTTTTATAAATGTTTTACATTTTGTTTCCTTTTTGAACTAGTATATCATACTGAGGTTTTAGGCAATATCCTACAGAGGTGTATTTACTGTGTTGCCACATCAAGAACACGACACACATGACTTACTAACTTAATTTATGAGTGTATAAAATTAGAAGGGTGTTAACATTTCACTCAGACTGGGGCCTTCACCTGTGTCATTAAAGTAATAAAGAGCACCGTCTCACTCACCTAAAGGATTATTAGGAACACCTGTTCAATTTCTCATTAATGCAATTATCTAATCAACCAATCACATGGCAGTTGCTTCAATGCATTTAGGGGTGTGGTCCTGGTCAAGACAATCTCCTGAACTCCAAACTGAATGTCAGAATGGGAAAGAAAGGTGATTTAAGCAATTTTGAGCGTGACATGGTTGTTGGTGCCAGACGGGCCGGTCAGAATATTTCATAATCTGCTCAGTTACTGGGATTTTCACGCACAACCATTTCTAGGGTCTACAAAGAATGGTGTGAAAAGGGAAAAACATCCAGTATGCAGCAGTCCTGTGGGCGAAAATGCCTTGTTGATGCTAGAGGTCAGAGGAGAATGGGCCGACTGATTCAAGCTGATAGAAGAGCAACTTTGACTGAAATAACCACTCGTTACAACTGAGGTATGCAGCAAAGCATTTGTGAAGCCACAACACGCACAACCTTGAAGGCGGATGGGCTACAACAGCAGAAGACCCACCGGGTACCACTCATCTCCACTACAAATAGGAAAAAGAGGCTACAATTTGCATGAGCTCACCAAAATTGGACAATTGAAGACTGGAAAAATGTTGCCTGGTCTGATGAGTCTCGATTTCTGTTGAGACATTCAAATGGTAGAGTCAGAATTTGGCGTAAACAGAATGAGAACATGGATCCATCATGCCTTGTTACCACTGTGCAGGCTGGTGGTGGTGGTGTAATGGTGTGGGGGATGTTTTCTTTGCACACTTTAGGCCCTTTAGTGCCAATTGGACATCGTTTAAATGCCACGGGCTACCTGAGCATTGTTTCTGACCATGTCCATCCCTTCATGACCACCGTGTACCCATCCTCTGATGGCTACTTCCAGCAGGATAATGCACCATGTCACAAAGCTCGAATCATTTTAAATTGGTTTCTTGAACATGACAATGAGTTCACTGTACTAAAATGGCCCCCACAGTCACCAGATCTCAACCCAATAGAGCATCTTTGGGATGTGGTGGAACAGAGCTTCGTGCCCTGGATGTGCATCCCACAAATCTCCATCAACTGCAAGATGCTATCCTATCAATATGGGCCAACATTACTAAAGAATGCTTTCAGCACCTTGTTGAATCAATGCCACATAGAATTAAGGCAGTTCTGAAGGTGAAAGGGGGTCAAACACCGTATTAGTATGGTGTTCCTAATAATCCTTTAGGTGAGTGTATATATTTTTTTATATGACGCGCTCATGTATGGTATTGATAACGAAGTTACGGGAGATGGGTTCTCCCATTGCAGGTTCAAGTGCAGCAATCTTTTTATATTCCAGCAATGAGCTTACAATTGTGGATACCTCAAAATCAATAATAATTTTAAAATATTGGCCTTTAAATTTTAAAGTTTTTCTTTAAAGGTATTTCAAATAGAAGCAACTTGGGTCATGTTCGCTTTTACTACCGGTAATAACATGAGGCGCGTGCAATGTAGTTAGAACTTTGCACATTTTTAAAAGATACATTTCAATTTATTTTTAAGCAAGCGGAAGTCTGTATCAGAACGTCTTTAACAACTTTTTATAATAAATCACTTTAACAAATAAATCAACGGCATTTAACTAACATTTATTTCATAATAAGTCTCTGTATATATGAAATCTAACAATGATGGCGCTCAATAAAAACAGTCTGGTGTTGCTGTGTATCTTCAAACCATTCATTAATGACTAAAATGGCAAGAGAAGCGCTAAATGTACCAATATGTTTGAATGCAAGAGCTGCGTGCAGTGTAAGTTAGAATTCAGGCCAGTGTTTGCTGGATAAATTGCAAAGGTGAAAACCAGAAGTGAAAAAAATAAATATTTATAACATAAACACCTGCATTTATTTTTTAATTTTATGTAATGGTTGGACAGGTGAATTCTTGTGGATTCATAAAAACAGAATGCACTGCAGCAACAGTAAATGTCAATTAGAAACTTACCTCTTAATATTTTCAGTGTGACTTCATCAAGTAAATCCATTGGTTTATATGCGTAAATATGTTACTTATGAGCTGCGAAGAGCAAAGCGGTATTTTAGCTATCTATGTAACGTTGTTAATAACCTTACGGTGAGAGCGTTTCAAAATGTAACATCTGATGCGCGGGAAAGCTAAGGACGCTTCACAGGGAACATGTTTACGCATGCTCAAAGAAAGGTATGTTCCATTACATGACAAAGAAGGGGTCAAAAACAGCGCTGGATATTATATTTGAAAAAAAAAAAAAAAACAAAAACAATTGAACACTGCAAGAAAACTGTAATTATACCGTTAGCTTTTCACATACTCAACAATGTCATTGACGTAAATAATTTTTTCCTAAAATAATGGAGCGATCCTGAACAGCTACAGTCGCTCAACACTCGTGCTTTTCCTGTTTAAACACCAAAGATGATTTGCCATTGTTTTATTTGAGTTTAAAACGACTTTTGAGTCATATCAACACTACACCTTATATTGTTTGGAGTTTCAAGTTCATGATGCTGTGTCTTTGATAAAGATGTTTTGTCATTTGAAATTAAAATCCCTAACCTGGATAATTCCACCTGTTTTGTTGATGCTATAAGGCGGTTAATTTTAATTCCAGTGAGACTATATGACTGAAAAACAAAATATATATTCTTGTGAAGTATTACCATGGGGATATCATTGAACTATGTAAAACTTTTAAAGATTCCTAAATTCTTGAACTTTTCTTTTTATCTTAATAAATTCCAGCAACACTGTTTGGATTAAGCCATTTATTTGACACAGTAAAAAAACTCTTACATCATACCACCAGACACATTTTTTATACAAGAGACATTTATTTTAAAATGTGGAAACTATTTTGATTTGAAGAAAAATGTTACCATTTGAATATAATAAAGTACTACCCTTTGCAGGAAATCCAGCTGTTAAATCATACTAGTTACAGAGAAAGGCGACTGAATTAGGCAAGTGTTAATCTGAAATGTCATAGTTGTTAATAAAATCAAGGTTGTATTCTAAAACCTTTCTGGAATAAAAAGAGTTTAATTTAAGTCTCAGGGTTGTGTCTTACTCATATCTTAAAACAGGATAAACCTAGAAAGTTTTGGTTCTTGAAATAAGAATACATGTCCTGCTATGCTCATCGCTGTAGTTGATAACAGGCTTTTCTCTCACAGTTGTGCTTTTTAAGATGAAATTGTCTTGGAATTACACTTTTATATCTAAGTCAGGCGTAAGACCAATTGTCTTGAATTGAGCAAAATAATCTAGCAAGTATCATTGAAACATGAGATATTTAATCTCTTGGGGCAAAATATTAGATATATTACCTTAAAATAAGAAATTTTTACTTGTTAAGAAAAAATGTTTTGCAGTGTACTAATATTATATAAAAAGGCCATAACTAAATGAAATAAAAACTACAATTTTAAACACAGAGCTACTGTAAATAAAATAAATATTGTTGACTCCACTGGAAACTAGAAAGAAATAAAAATTAAAATAAATTTTATAAAATAAAATGAAAACTAAAACTAAAATTAATATCAGAACTGAAATATCACTGGTGTATTTGTGTTTATTGCAGGGTGGAATGGGTCGAGAAGAGTGTCAGAAGTAATTTGTGACAGATGGGTAACATCAAGAGTGAAAGGGAGAGTCTACAAGACGGAAGAGATACCAGCAATGTTATATAGGTTGGAGACGGTGGCACTGACCAGAAAGCAGAAGACAGAGCTGGAGGTAGCAGAGTTAAAGATGCTAAGATTTGCACTGGGTATGACAAGGATGGATAGGATTAGAAATTACTACATTAGAGGGTCAGCTCAAGTTGAGCGGTTGGGAGACATAGTCAGAGAGGCAAGATTGTGTTGGTTTGGACATGTGCAGAGGAGAGATGCTGGGTATATTGGGAGAAGGACACGAAAGATAGAGCTGCCAGGGAAGAGGAAAGAGGAAGGCCTAGCGAAGGTTTATGGGTGTGGTGAGAAAGGACATGCAGGTGATGGGTGTAACAGAGCAAGATGCAGAGGACAGAAAGATATGGAAAAGATGATCTGCTGTGGCAACTCCTAACAGGAGCAGCCGAAAGAAGAAGAAGATTTTTTGTATTGGAACTGGTTGGATTCAAATTTCATTCATATTTCAGGCAATGCAATTTTGCCTTTTTGCTCCATGGTGCTTTTTGCATTGAAATTCCTTTTGAGAAGAATAAATCTTTTATTTACTAAGATTTGGTTCTTGCCTTAATACTAGCTGGGGTTTGATGGTTGATGTTGCCCTCTAGGGGGCATGGTTAGATGTGCTTTGGAACTCTTCAGTACTTGGGACTCCTAGATCACAACTGAAACACTCTGATGTAGCAGCTTGTGCTCTGGTTTTTGACATTTTCGTCAGCCCTTGGTTTACAATTGTTTTGTGGATTTTGTTTTCGGTTGCTTTTTGGTTGCTTCCTTGAAGGAATAAAAAGCCATGGATTACAAGTGACATCAAGGGCCTTTTGAACCAGAAGAAAAAGGCTTTTAAAGGCAGTGATCAGCATAAGCTCAAGAGCATGCAGAAGGAACTCCGAGTCCAGCTGAGGGTGGTGAAGGAGCAGTACTGGAGTAAGCTGGAGCAGAATTTGCAGAATAACAGCATGAAGAAAGTGTGGAATGGGATGAAGATCATCACTGGCTGCAGCTCAAAGCGGGGTGCCACCATCAAGAGAGACGTGGAGAGAGCAAACCAGATGAACTACTTCCTTAACAGGTTTGATCACCCTAACCCACTCTCACCTCGGAGTACTGCATCCTCCACCCATCCTTCTGCTGATACCAGCATAGGAGAGACATCCCCACCCACAATTACAGCAGCCCAGATAAGCAGAGAGCTGAGGAGACTTTGTGCCAGCAAAGCAGTGGGTCCAGATGGATTATCGCCACAACTGCTGAAGGCCTGTACGTTGGAGCTGGGGAGTCCTCTACAGAGCATCTTCAACCTGAGCCAGGAACAGGGAGAGTCCTGAGACTTTGGAAAACATTTTGCATCACCCCAGTCCCAAAGGTATCAAGTCCTAGTGAGCTGAATGACTTCTGGCCTGTCGCTCTGACATCACATGTGATGAAGACTATGGAGTGGCTGCTGCTTCACCACCTGAGGCCACAGGTCCGCCACACCCTCGACCCTCTGCAGTTTGCATACCAGGAGAAGGTGGGAGCGGAGGATTCCATCATCTATATGCTACACTGATCCCCCTCCCACTTGGACACAGGCAGTGGTGCTGTAAGAATTATGTTTCTGGACTTCTCTAGCGCTTTCAACACCATCCAACCTCTGCTCCTTAGAGACAAGCTGACAGGGATCGGAGTAGATTCATACCTGGTGGCATAGATCGTGGTCTATCTTACAGACAGACCTCAATATGTTCATCTCGGGAACTGCAGGTCTGACATTGTGGTCAGCAACACAGGAGCGCCGCAGGGGACGGTACTTTCTCCAGTACTGTTCAGCCTATATACATCGGACTTCCAATATAACTTGGAGTCCTGCCACATGCAAAAGTTCGCTGATGACACTGCTATCAAAGGCTGCATCAGGAGTGGGCAGGAGGAGGAGTATAGGAACCTAATCAAGGACTTTGTTAAATGGTGCGACTCAACCCACCTACAACTGAACACCAGCAAAACCAAGGAGCTGGTGGTGGATTTTAGGAAGACCAGGCCCCTCATGGACCCCGTGATCATCAGAGGTGACTGTGGGCAGAGGGTGCAGACCTATAAATATCTGGGAGTGCAGCTGGATGATAAATTGGACTGGACTGCCAATGCTGATGCTCTGTGCAAGAGAGGACAGAGCAGACTATACTTCCTTAGAAGGCTGATGTCTTTCAACATCTGCAATAAGATGCTGCAGATGTTCTATCAGACTGTTGTGGCGAGCGCTCTCTTCTACACGGTGGTGTGCTGGGGAGGCAGCATAAAGAAGAGGGACGCCTCACACCTGGACAAACTGGTGAGGAAGGCAGGCTCTACTGTAGGCATGGAGCTTGACAGTTTGACATCCGTGGCAGAGTGACGGACGCTGAGCAGGCTCCTGTCAATCATGGAGAATCTACTGCATCCACTGAACAGTATCATCTCCAGACAGAGGAGCAGCTTCAGCGATAGATTGCTGTCACTGTCCTACTCCACTGAGTAGTGACTGAGAAGATCGTTCCTCCCCCACTATCTACTATCTATCTACTTTGTTATTGTTTTTTACCATTTTTTATAATAAAATTTTGTTTTATCAAGCAACTTCCTTGGGCCGGAGGTTTTTATAGTTGCCCAATGATAAATTTATAGTCTTTGGCATACTTTTTATGTTAGTCCTGTGTGAGAGTACAGGCCTGATTTTGAAACCTAATTCAGATATTACTACAGTCACAAAAATCATTATTGCAGAGTACATAAAAAAGACAACATATAAAAAAGACAACCACTGATTTAAAAATAAAAATGTCAAGTTTGAAGTAAGATTGCAGCCACTGAGAAAAATGAAAATATTTTAGCAAAGGGATTTAACAATTCAAAAGATATCAACCAGATTTAAATCAGTGGCCAATTTACACAGAGAGTAGGTCAAATGAGGAATAAACTTGGAGAGATGTATTTTGTATTTTATCATGTATTTACATATATTTTATCTACTGTAACTAAGGGTTCATCAAGGTGTTTGCATCGATGACAACAATAATATCTGTATCTTTTCAAATGTAAGATTTGTTTGGTTATAAATGGCGTGAGGTTTCTGAACTCTTTTGGAACCCCCCAAACCCTCCAACAGGACGACTCGCCGAAGCCCAATTGCTATGTCTGTAGAGGGCTGCTTGACCGTTGCCTAGGCAACTGAAGGTTTGCAGCACAGCAGCATAGCACCATGGAAACAACTATGAACCAATCGAGATCGCTATAAGTGCCTGTTCTCAATGAGTGATGCAATGAACATTATAAATGTAGGGAACAGTATACCTTAGCCATTGACCTTGTCCCAACCCTGTCCATTTGCTGTGTCTGTGTATAGCAGAGTGGTAGCTGCTGCTGCAATAAATAACCCTGCTGTTCCTGTTCTAAGTTGAATAAAGTCTGTTTTTGCTAAAAGACTGAGACCCAGCCTCATTTTGGGGTGCAAGGCAGCGACTCACGCGTTACAATAGAAGTCAAGATGATTACATGAAGTAAGTGAGTAAATACTACCTGTAATAACTTCATCAGAACTGGTGCTAAATATTTTGACTTGTGGTCTGCCTGAGATGGAGTTTTAGCAGAGACAGAGAGAGTGAATGAATTATGTAAGGACCAGGGGCCTCATGTATAAACAGTGCGTGCACACAAAATGTTGTGTAGAACGTTTCCACGTTCAAATAAAACCTAAACTTGGCGTAAAGCCACGCACATTTCCATGGTACCTCATACCCTGGCGTACGCAAGTTCTCCGCGTGGTTTTGCAGACTGACGGCACCCAGCGTCAAAGCAGTGCTACTGTTCCCGTGTAGTTATCCTTTCTTTTTCAGAACCACATCCCTGACGCAGCTTTATAAATACACTGAAATTAACCGCATATTGTTTATTAGTTTAATGCATCTGATTGTAATTAACCAGTAACAATATAATGGTCCATGGAATGGTCAAACTATTCTAAATATAATAACTGCTTTAGTGTTGTTACTCTCACTGCACCTTTATCTTCTTCTTTCAGCTGCTCCCGTTAGGGGTTGCCACAGCAGATCATCTTTTTCTATATTACTCTCACTGCACCACTCAGAATATTTGTATCACTGCATCTGAGTGGGGAATCAAAGATCTACAGAAGCTGAGGAATTATGGGTATACAGCATCAAGTACACACTGCCTCAGCCATGCTGTCTATTGAATTGCTTTCACGCGATGTAAATGTTTTAAAGACTTTCCTGTATACGGACCTTGTGGTTCATAAACAGTTTTATCCCAAGAACTATAAACACACTCAATCAAGTGCTCCTTGTAGAACTGTTTGTACTTATAAGTATAATTACCTCACTGTAAATTTGCAATACAGTTATAATATTGCACAGCCTGAGCCACTTTATAAAGAGCATATTTACATATGATGACAATATAATTTTTCAGATGAAATGCAGCAAAAAATGTTTATTATATTATACAGATAAAACTTTAACTTAATTTAAATAATCTATATTGTTAATAATTAAACATGCCAGGACAAGGTGCGCAGCACTAGCTAAAGCTTGAGCTCCGTTCACAAATTGTTCCTGCCTAGCATCAATATTCTTGCTTGTGCTGGGGCAACACTGGAAAGGATAGATGGATAGAATAATTAAACATGTACTACAAAGATATTTCAATGTTCCTTAAAAGTTTTGAGGAATTAGCGTTCTAAGCTTACAGATGACTTAGCGTCTATTATAGAGCTGATTGTGTGGTAATTGGGTATTTGGACAAAGAATTGGAGGTTGTAATGCGTTTAAAAGAGACAGTACTGCTACAATTAAGTATTCCATCGAAGGATTAGGCGCATGGCGCAAGCATCTGCGTGAGACATGAACAATCACTGCAATACCGTGTTCCCATATTTAATAACATGATTTAACTCCTAGCATCATGAAAATGATATCATATTTACATCTTAATATTTTAATTATTTAGAGAGCTGTAATGTCACAAATATAATGGATTCTGTGTCCTGTCAGAGGAAGAGAAAGCCCAAAAGCACGTAGTGATTCACACACATAGAGCACATAGAAGATCAAATACAAAACAAAGCATTTAACGTGCTATTTTAGTGATGATGGGATTTGAGAAACTAGTAAATTAAACAATTTTAAGATTAAGTTTATGATGCTCTACTTTAATGACAAAATAAACTACGTGATTAAAGTGGAAATTTCAAGATTAAAGTTAACATTTCATGCTTTGTTCCCACTGTGTGCCTATTTTTTTGTCTGTACCCTAATAAGCTTTCATATGACACTCAGACAGTGGGCTACGACTCGCCTTTTCATGGTGACTTTGATATGTGACAACTTCTTTTTTATTTCGGGCACTGTGCAGCTTTGTGAACTTGAGCTTTCGAATTTCTCCGACACTCGTTCAGTTTCCTTTTGTTGATTATACCACTGTTTAAACCAACAAATAGTACGTTTTTCCTTGCCTCTACTTGGTATTAAGCTGAAACTCTTCTATTTCCCTTGTACTTTCCCCATTGTCTTTACACAGAACGCTGAGCTTAAGGGCTATTTATATTGATTTGCATATTCAAAGAGTAATTCTGCGAAGAGTTGGGGCAGGACAGAAGCGCGTTCATGTCGCGGTATTTTACGCTGACCGGGATTTATGTAGCGGAAGAACGTGGAAGTTTGCGTACGCACAGGTTTATGCATCTGGATTTTTCTGTGCGTGCGCACATTCCCACCTTAGTGCTTACGCCATGTTATAGTGTGAGTTCTACACACACCGTTATACATGAGCTGTACAGTACAAAACTCAAGGTCAAAAAACTAGCGAGGGTCTGTACGAAAGTCAAAAAACACCAAAAATAAACCAAGGCTACTATGCAATACTGGAACTGAGCTGAGGAAACACAGAATTTCTAAGCCTATAAATTATTAGAAACACTAGCTAACACTGTGTAAGGTTTGTTTGGTATTCACAACCAGCTTGTGTACAATGCTGACCTTTACACTAGTACAACAGAAATGTCATGCTGTTGTTTTGTCATGGTAAGGTGCTAAAATGATCCTATTTACCTTTATAACCTTTATCATGTAGACCTTAACAGAATGCCTCAAATCCCATATGTTTACCACACTGAAAGGTACTGTAGTTGAGCACTTTCCCCTCCTTTTATATCTGTAACCCCAGGAAATTAGACAGAGTACCAGAACAGGCAGGAGAGTAAGTTACACTTTTATCAAGCATTATTCAAATATAGAGTTCTAAAAAGAAAAGCAAAATAATGTGTAAAAACCATGCAGCCTTTTGCAGGTTGCCTATTACTTGCATTTCTTGAAGTGTTAGACGTAGGTCAAAGCATTCTTAGACTGACATTTCCTTCTTCTAAAGCCAATCTGAGCATGATGAAGTCATCCAATCTCTGAGACAATTTTGCCTTTCTTTATAATTACATTTTTTCTCTTTGAAATGTGCTTTCAGAGCTCATACGCTTGTGCCATTAAAGTGTCGATAGTGATACATCCTTTTGGAACTAGGAACAGGTAGGGGTTGTAAAAAGCAGTCTTGTACCATCATCCATAGTTCATATCTATTGACACCCGAAAGAGGGTCTCTCTCTGAGTTGCAAATTTCAAGATTTATTCCATTTTCTTTTTGTCCTCTTAGAGTTCCACAGCTTGGGGTGTGGATTGTTAACAAACAGGGCATGTTGGGGCATTCCTGGTGTGATTTTGGGCTATACAAGAAATAAATTGTTGATCTTAAAAATAGAATCATGTTTCTAAAATCTGTTGTATCTCATGCTTCTGAAATCATAACAGCCAACAGTAAATAATGGTTCTATAATGTAGTAACAGCTGTTTAAATGATACAGTATGTGCATTATGGTGCCAGTCATCAAGAAAAACATACATAGGTGAGCAACACACTTTAGGAGAGCTAATTACACTATCTAGTAAACTAATTTTCAGGTATTCTCTTAAACAAACACTAAAGCAGCAGTGGAAAACATGAGAAGCTGTTTCAGAATAACAAGGTATTATGGAGTATCTTTGTAAACGTCAATTTTTTAAACATATTACAAGAAAAGTCCTCTCCTTTCCAGAAAAACTTCTGCTCATTCCTCCAACAGTTGTGAGTTTTGTCTCACACTAGCAACAAGGCAAGCAGACATACACAAAAACCACAAAAAATGGCAGGGTGTAACATTCAGTATACAGAATCAGAAGCATTTAAGCATTTAAACTTAATGTAAAGTTAGAGCAGCTTAAAATGTTTCATTTAACGTGTTTTTATGTATGTGGTGGAGCACTTGAAGGCTCTGCTATTTATTTAATGTTTCATCATAATGAAATGGGTAGATTTTAAAATTTCTTTTTAAATATTAAGTTTTTTTTATTATGAATTTCTTCAGCTCTTATGTGTTTCTGTTTCTTTTACCCTTTGGTTATTGTGTGTCTTGTATGTTGGGTTTTATTGTACAGCACTTTGGTCAGCCTTGATGTTGTTTTTAAAGTGCTTTATAAATAAATAAATAAATAAATAAATAAATGTTCTTGTTTTGCAGTTTCAAATGTGCAGCATTTTTCTGCTTTTATTAGCATGCATTTCCCTTTTTCACATTCTCACACTCTTTCTCCCTCGAGATTTTGCTTATTTAAAACAGGAACAAAAACACACAATTGCTTTAAATCTAAATGCTGTACACAATACACCTTCTTAAAATTGCAACCTGACAAGTAACACCAATGCCTTTTTCCTAAGTAAGAAGAATGCAGAGGATTGGATTGCAGTCACATTAAGTACAGATTCAGGTTACTCTATAGGAGATAATTCAAGTCACGTGAAACAACATGAAAAGCATTCTCTGGTTTCCTAAGATGCTTACTGACACAGAAGTGCACGACTTTGTCACAACCTCACTAAAACAAAGAGTGGGAAACTATAAGAGACACAAATGCTTTGGCTTTAGATGCAATATTTTCAAAACTGTCAATTTTACTTTAAAAGGAGCAAAAGAAAGATCAACATATTTGCCTCTGCCCCTCTAACTACGTGTAAAAGCTGGCCAGCTGCACAACTAAAACCATCAGTGATTAGAATTGTTAGAGCAAAGAGCTGAAGGACATCAGCATCTATATATATAATTCACTAAGGGCAACAAGACCCACACAAGGCAGAGAGTGCATGAGACAGAAAGCCACACCTGCCAACTCTAAGAGCATCAGATACGATTACAGAGCCCCACCTGCCAACTCTAACTAAGGGCAAGCAAGGCACACGCAAGAGATAGAAGGCGCCGCCATGAACAGAGAGCCACACCGCCAACTCACAGAGCCCGCCCACCAACTCTAAGACCATGAGATCACAGCACCGACAGAGCCCGCTAACTCTAACTACAAGAAACCGCCAAGCCGCCGCGCAAAGAGAGAGCACATGCAGAGACAAAGAGCCACGCCTGCCAACTCACAGAGCCCAGCGCCAACTCTAAGACCATGAGATATACCGACAGAGCCCCACCCGCCAACTGTAACCGTCCTCCGCAGCGTCCACCGTTGCTTTCGATGCATGTGCACTGTCTGCTCATGTGCCCGCCGCAACTTCTCGCTTGACACCACCTCAGTTAAGCTGTTCGTCTGTGTGCCACAGTCCACATGCATCTCTGAGCCACGTTGACTTTTCATTGTTCTTTTTTGGTTAAGGCTGCTTTTCTATATATATATTGTCACACTTGGCGCAGGAAGCAGTCAACAAGTCCTCAGGTGAGCGAAATAACACATGATAAGGGTTTGTTTCATGATACTAATGCCTCTCTCTCTCTGACCTTGTAGACCAAGAGACAATTAAACCTATTCTCAATGTAAACAATAATCTTGAGAACAAACCACCTACAACTTCCTCATTCACTTCACTTCCGGTCCCTCATTGATGATGTCACTTTCTGGTCCACTGATGGCGTGCGCTTCGGCTCGGTGACTACTTCCAGTCTCTCAGGATGATGTAACTTCGGCCCCACTCTGATGGCGTTACTTCCGTTTCATTTCCTGCAGCCAATGTGTCTTCCCTATAAAAGCCACCCATTTTCCTTATCTGTTGTCTGTTATTTGGATATTTTTCATTTAATTGGATAACTTTTTGCTGTCAAGCAATACGGCGACAATTCCCAACTTATGAGTTGTTTCTCGAATCATTTATTACATTTGGCGTAGCCGGCAGGAATACAATTAATTGTCCAAGGATGAGCGAGGGACAGGATCTAAATGCTGTTTTAACACTAGAATTACCAGAGCCTATGAAAAAACTCTTAGATCTGTCCCACCTTAAATCGCTACTTAAATCCGTCCACCTCTCCCAGCATCTTTTGTCTTGTTAATGTTGAGATTAAGAGCAGCAAGCAGCGGCTATTCCACCCCCCGTCGCAGAACATGCACAAACTTCCCCTGCTCTTGCCTTGATTGATTATCTGGGCGTGAAGTGGAGTTTTAGAGTGGAAAAAATAGATCGTTATTTGGAACACACACATTTCATGTGTGTTCCGTTAGATCTGTGTAACACATTGTTAATAGAAACTTTTCATCATATGTGTAAAATTGGAAATGCAGTTGTTTCGTAAATG
>NW_024384271.1:0-25000 GCF_016835505.1 Polypterus senegalus
TGTAGCTGGATGGCCTGAAATGCATGAATCTGAACCTAAACCTTCAGATTAACAGTTGAGAAAAGCTCCTGAATTTACAGCTGGAAGAGAAAATGAGGCAGAACATGATATATAATAGGATGACAGAGAGATGTGCAACAAGATCCTCTGAAATCTTTGTGAAAGTCAATTCTTCTGCATATGAGTAGATGGCAGGCACAGCAGTGTTGAGAGGAGGGATTAACTGGCCAGCAGAAAGGCTGCACTCGGAGATATAGGCCCACCATATCTGCCATCCAGCTTCAACTGTTAAATGCAAAATCAAGAGTCGTGTGAGACAAAAGAGTAACCATCTACTTTTACTTTTACATTTACATTGGTTTGCTTATTTATCCAAAATGACTTACAAAGAAGTCTACATAATCAAGTAAATTTCTGGGGGACTGTTTGGGAACAAATGTTACAGAACAGGTTACAAAACTGATCAGCACATGTAAAAAGCTAAGTACAAAAAAACATCCTAGTTAAGTTATAAAGAACTAACAGGTAAGTTAGAAATTCATGAAACCAGAGAGTCTTCAAACACATTGAGGGAGTCAGAAGTTCAAATAGAGGTGGGCAGCTTGTTCAACCAGCTAGGAGCTACTGTAGGGTCTGGATTGCGATTTGATGATGTGCAGAGCTGGCATCACCAGATGCTGTTCATTAGCAGACCTCAGTAGTGGAGAAGGAGTATAAGACCTTACAAGTGTGTCCATATATATTGCAAGTGCAGACCCTCTGACTGCTCTAAAGGCAAGCATCAAGGATTTGATCTTAATAAGGAGCCGATGAGTTTCCTCCGCAGGGTGTCTGGGCTTTCCCTTAAAGATAGGGTGAGAAGCTCAGTCATCCGGGAGGGGCTTAGAGTAGAGCCACTGCTCCTCCACATCGAGAGGAGTCAGATGAGGTGGCTCTGGCATCTGATCAGGATGCCTCCTGGACGCCTCCCTGGTGAGGTGTTTCGGGCATGTCCATCTAGGAGGAGGCCCCGGGGAAGACCCAGGACACGGTGGAGAGACTATGTCTCCCAGCTGGCCTGGGAACGTCTTGGGATTCTCCCGGAAGAGCTGGAAGAAGTGGCCGGGGAGAGCGAAGTCTGGGCCTCTCTGCTCAAGCTGCTGCCCCCACGACCCTACCCCGGATAAGTGGAAGAGGATGGATGGATGGAGGGAGCCGATGTAGTGATGGAAAGAGAGGAGTGACATGTGCCCACCTTTATACATTAAATTCTTCTAATTCTTATACAAGAGCATTGTGTACCAGATGGGCATCATGGTGGAAATATTGTAATTCCAGAGGCCTCCAGATTGCCCTGCTTGGTCACTCATTATGTGGTGTCTGCATGTGTGTGGGATTTCTTCAGGTATCTTGATTTCATCCCCTAAGCAGCCAGATTAATTTGACTGACATTTTTAGGTAAGTGAGTGAGTAGAGTAGGCTGTAAAGGGCTGGTCGTCCTGTTCTACTTCCTGAAATGCACCTAACAACCCTCTGTAGCTAGTGTTTTACTTAGTTACTTTGAGTATATTTTGAGAATATTACTACTTTACCAGAGTGTACATTTTTTAGAATACTTTCACATTTACATCACAAAATTTTCAAATGCAAATGGCTACTTTTACTCTGATATATTTTGCTAGACATATTCATTACTACAATATTAAATCTGAAAAAAAGGGCATGCAATAGGCACAACGCTTTACTTAGTCAGTATTTAAAATACAGGCTTCCACCACTTTAGGAGCAAGCGATTTTCATAGAATTGTGTATATAAATGCGCGCCGCTGGTGCTAACACCTGTTCAGCTACATGGTCATTTAAGTATAACTCTCTGCAGCCTGTGCAAAAGCAGGGCTAGATATTTGAGGGTGGGGCTAAATGATGGGGATATTCTATCTCCAGCCTTGGTTATTTCCATGAGTGAGGCTGTGACATTCAGACACTGCCCTTGTGGCAGCTTGCTAGAGGGTGTGGGGTTTGATCTGTAACCTGCAATGAGGAGGGCTGGTGTGTTCACACGCGGTCATTCACTCACCTTGTCACATGCCAGTGAGATGGGCTTGTGCGTTCACGTGTGGTTCACTCATCTTTTTTTTTTTGCCTTGCTAATGCCTTCTCACATTATCCTGGGCATCACAGTACAGAACAGATCATGAAACAGAACAGACCATGAAAAACCAAAAGGGTCATTTCTTTGAATGTGAAACTAGAAGCGATAAAGTCTAGGTTAAGAGCTTTATTAAAAATGTATTTAATGAAAGCCAACATCTTTTCGGGGTTTGTCCTGATGATTAATGTCACTATTAAACTAAATCTGTCAATTCCATGTAGTTGGGTGAACAAAAATGAGGGAATTGTTTAGAGCCAAGAAACTCTTGAAAATATTTTACATTTAAATTAAGTTATTGAAGCGGATTTTAGGAATGGATTAGTTCATTTGTAAAGCAGCAGGATCCAGTACGCCTCTCCAAGTAGCACCCTGCCCAGTGAATTAAGATATAATCGTGAAGGTTTCTACTCACACTAATCCACTGCTTCAGTATGTGGTTGCATGGCTTATACTCACCTGGTAAGGCAGCCTGAATTATTTTAAGTTCATACCACCTTTGTTTGATTGTATATATAAAATGTGGAGAGGTCCTACATTTATTTGTACTTTTGGTAATTATATAGTACATGCCGAAACCTATAAAACATCAATCCCACACAGAAGTGGGTAAAGATGGAGGAGTGCAGTAAAAAGACAGGACAACAATAAAGAGTAGAGGTACCAGCCTCATCACCCCATATAACTGTTTTTTCTAAAATCAACAAAAAGCATGCAATTATTGCAGAGTTGTCTCTCCAGACATGAGATCAAAACAGAGTTGTCCCAAGATTGCAGAGCTGATGGTTTTGGGTCCTTCTGACAAGTGACATCAGAGGTGTTCTAGCCATCAATCAATCAGTCTGCAGAGGAAGGAAGACAGAAAGACATTAGGGTAAAGCACCAGCCCCTGGAGCAGGGGTAGAATTGCAGTTGCTAGAGCCCATCATCTATCCCCTATGCGCATATACAAGGATGATGAAGAAGAAGAAGAGTGCAACTAACATGAGAAACATTAAAACGTCTACTTGAGTAGTTTTTTTCACGGTTATATTTAAGCTTAAGTCATTTTTCAGAAGGGTAACTTTACTTTTATTCAAAAATGACTGTTGGGTACTTTACACAACACTATCTGTAACTCTGTTAAAGGATTCATAACAAGAATGAATGAAGAGGAAAGCGTACACCCTGCTGCCCTTTGATAGCCCTGTGCCATGAAGTCGGGGGATTGACACAGCCCAGAGATGTTAAAAGTTGGCACACTAGCCAGGATGTCCCATTTAATTCCAACAAAATGAAAACAAAAACAGTGATCAAAGGCACAATCAAAACAGCGCACATTAAATGAAAAGAAAGCTGCTTTGATATGCGAAGGTTAGCTGTACTTTGGCGTGTGTCATTGTCAGGAGGTCAGCTCAGTCCAACAATAAACTCTTTCTTTCTGGGGAGTTCTCACAAGATGTCTTCTTGGAACTGTGGAGGAAAAGGGATACGACACAGTTAGTGCCAGTACCCCCTCTCTTCCCAGGGTGGTAGGACAAATTTTGTTTGAGCCTGGAAGGTGCTCTTCAGACTGTAATGCTTGACACCTTCATTACTAGCTTTTGCAGGATGCTGGGTGCAATTTAACAATAAAATGGGCACTCAATTTTACAGCTAGACAGACAAAGCAAAAAACATCTCTTAATGCGTTTGTAAATTGTCTTTTGTTTTTCTTTGTGAACTCCGAAAACAGCTCTATTGAGTTTCTGTTAGTCAGGAGCCAATGTTTTTACCTTGTGTGCCCTCTGCAGCAATGGGAACGCTTCTTTGTACAGTATGTGACTCGGCTCATTTCGAGGCTGATTTGCCAGGAGGCGTTGGCCGCACAGCTGTAATTAATTAGGCCCCACCTGTTGAAAAACATCAGTAATTTGGTTTGTAAATTCCTCACGTTTGAGCTCACAAAAGATTTTTTTTTTTGTGTTGATGTGTAAGGCTGTGCCTGCTCACATGGCTGCTTGAGATATTGTTATTCCAGTTTATAGACACAATCAGCATGGGAAATTATTTTCACTTCAGGCATGCAATGTTGTCCGTTTACTTCGGTTGACAGTAAACCTGACCTGCTAGTAACAATTCAGGCTTTGCCATGGAGAAACATGCAAGCGCCAGGCAAGAATACGATGCAGATAAGGCCACTTTCAGCTCTAGTTGGCCTGAATTTGGGAGCATCTGATCTGATGGCTTAATAGAGACTAAACCCCAGCTTACTGGAAAACTTAAAGTCAAGATTTCAGTAGGGTTCATTGTATTACTGATCTCTGTCTATGTGGAGTTGTCATGTTCTCCCTGTGCACATGTAGGTTTGTCTTTTTTCACATTCTAAAGATGTTCATTTCAGGTTACAGAGATTCCCCTAAAGAGTTGAGTGTAGTATGAGTGTATGTGAGTTTGTCTTCCAATGCACTGGCTTTCCTTCCAGGAATGATCACTGCCTGAGTGGATAATGGATGAATGGATGAAAAAATAGAATGTTACCTTGGCAAAGATGGGCAACTGATTAGAGGGAAAGCTTTACTCATTACGCCCACTACCACAATTATAGTGATCACATTACTATCACAATCAATATCAAACTTAAGTTTTTTCTGGTGTGTATGCTTTATTCTGTTTCCCATGTCAATGTACTGTACTGTTTACATATTTATTTGGATTAAAGGCACTAGCTGTATATTGGATTTGGGAGTGTCCAGCAATGTAAGCAATGTAAGATCCTGAAAAACTGGAAGAGCTTAAAAATTCTGGCACAGTACATGTTCAGTTAGGGCACCTTCCACCATGATTATATTAATTATCAAACCTGATTAAGCCTGTTAATAATCGTGGGGGGCATGTAGCCTATTTTGGTAGCAGTCAGTGAAATGTAGGAAACCATCCTGGATAGGGTGCCAGTCCATTACAAAGCACTCTCACTTTTACCTCTTCAGAAGATTTAAGAAGAATAAACGTGCAATTTTGGGTTAAAAGACGTAGTACTTGGAGTAAGAAACCTTCACAAATGCAGACTGTACAGTGATAGTGACCGGCTTCAAACATGGGACCTTAGAGTTGTGAGAAATCACTACTAACTATTGAACATCCCCATTTATTTCTCTTAATTTACTTTTTCTTAACAGACAGAAAGAACAATATCTCTACAGGAATTGCAACATGACTGCTGACAAAAACAGAGGAATCTGGACACTTAGGTGGAAAAATGTGAGGTTAAGTATATACTTGCTGACCACATTTTTAGGAACTCAATACTAACACAGGGTAGAAATTTATTTTGTTGTCAAAGCTGCCTCAATTCTTCATGGCATGGATTCCACCCAATGTTGGAAACATTCATTTGAGATTCTAGTCCATGTTGATATTGATTTCTGCAAATTTGTCAGCTACACATGTATGGTGCAAATCTCCCATTCTACCACATCCCAAATGTGTTCTATTGGATTCAGGTCCAGTGACTGAGTAGTGGTAGCGCTAATGCCTTGCAGTAATTGGATCATGGGCCCAACCCTGTGTGGTAGTGCTTTGAGTGGTGAGAAAATCACTAAATAAATGTAATGAATTCATTATTGTCATTATTAAGAACCCAGCACTCACTATTATGTTCATGGAACTGGTCTGAGATGATGTTTGCTTTGCAACATGGTGCTTTATATCATGCTGGAAGTAGCAATTGGTAAATTGTTTCTATGAAGGGATGTACATGGTCAGCAACAACAAGTGAGTGTATAAGAAGGTACAACAAGAATGTGACACTCAACAATAAACTCTGTGGCTGACACCACAGCACCATGCAGCAGATTTCACTACACAATGTGGGCATATTTACTGTTGGAACAGTCAGACGTTTATAAATCAACCAAAGATGTGGGGAGCTGATGAACAGAATGCTCAATAAGTGGATAAAGTGACAAAGGGTGGAATACGATTTTGATCCTCCCCTTCTATTGGTCTTTCAGCTTTGGTTAGAAGCTATGCCATACGTGCTGATATTTGTCTTCTGGAGCAAAGGTTTTATTAGAGTGAAATGTTCAGAATTTCTCTAAAACAAAAATACAATATGTTGATCAGGATAATATAGACATTAAAAAGCACACCATAGAATGATAACCTATCTTGTCACCCAAGTTAAATTCAATATCCCTATGACCCTTTTCACGTCAGTTCTACAGCAGTTGAACACTGACCTTGAGATTCCAGAACCCGATCACATTATTTACCCATGGCGTAATATCCCAGAAGGCTTAGAAGAGCTGTCCAGTGACCGTCAAGAGGGTGAAGCAACAGAGGTGTGAGGCACTGTTTACAGGAAGCGGGCTCAGGTCTGGGCCTGCAACCTGCATTCCTTTCCATATTGCTCATTTCTTTCTTAACTGCAACATGCGTCCCTTCTAATGTCTTGCGACTCAAAGAAAAATTCACAAGAGAAAGTTACCTGATTGGCAAACCCCAAAAATTTCTTTCAGCAGTCATATCTTCTTTCTGAAATACCAGCAAACTGTGATGACTAATGGGGTGTAAACATCTGGAAGAGCTGTTTGAGTAATGCTTAGCAGTTAGGCTGCAGTCAACACAATTGTATCCAGTGTGTCACTACCGTCTTGTTTTCAAATTTGTCTGAAAACATCCCCCCAGGGCAGCCAGTCTGGGTCGAGCAAAAAGCCAATGATGCAATTGGTAGAGCCTTCTCATCGCCTTCTGGTGTTACAACTATTCTTCTGAAGCAAGTAATTGTTTTGATATCCTCGTTCACCTGCCTAATGACGAGTCATTAGTTATCTGAGGTATTACAGCTGGATTTTATTACTCACCTCTGCCAGCACTGTCTGAGAAACGCGTGGTCCTCAAAGCCATAGGTGCCACATTTCTCTTCAAAGGTTTCCTGGCATTCAGGTAAGTGTATTACTGTGAAACATTTTCAGGGAGGTGCTTATTAGGGTGGTAAAGATTCAAAAACTACATCATTTCCAAAAATGATCCTCTGTCTGCAGATTCCCAAAATCTTCATAAAAAATTAAAAAAATAGATTAAACTTACAAGATGATCACAAAAACAGGAAATATATGGTGAAACTGTTGTCTAGGGACCTCACCTCAATGCTTATCCTGGAGTCTGCATGGTCCAAATCTAGGTACTATAATTACCTCAAACAAAGACATCAGTTGGCAACATTAGTGACCTGTGATGGACGGATTTATTAAGCATGACTACTTTTTATTTTGTTCCCAGTGTTGCTGAGATAGCTCCCTTGAAAACGTGTGACCATGTAATGACAAGAAGGACGGTTCAGAAAATGGGTGGATAAAGTGAAATTCCAGGAATTTCTGATCCAAACAGAGCAGTTCTTACTGCTCATATACTGTACCTCCTTTATAAATATACACTTTTGCCTTCAAAGATGCCTTCATTTAGTGGACTGTTGATATAACACAGGGCGGAGTGGTGGTTCTGAGACTAGGGATCTGTGCCAGCAATTGGAAGTTTGCCAGTTCAATTCTCATAAATGCTAGAAGTGACTCTATACTGTTGGGCCCTGGAGCAAGACCTTTAACCTGTAATTGCTTCGTCCTGGGTGTGATTTTAATCTGCATCAAGCCCTGCAAACAGGTCCTCCAATTTACCAGGAAATCTTGGGGGTTGTTGGCAGGACTGACAATCCAGCCCCCATAAAAAACTTCACACTGTTCCAATGCAGTGCTGAGGGATCACCCACTGCACTCGGATCCCAATTTAGGTGGTTTGTTGTGTGGCAATGTGGTATTAGCACATGTTCCCAACCTCTCTCCTTTGGATAATCTCTCTCATCCCTTGGATGATTGCCCATGTTGGAGTTAACCAAACTAGCCAGTGAGGAAATTTAGTTTAATTTCATAGATGATTCAATTGCCATGTATTAGACTATATTCACTGCCATTTCCTGAGCCTTTCCCAGGACATTTCTAGATTTGTAGCTTTTTCATGATGAGATGCACCTAATCAGCAGCAATATTTTTTATATCCTATGGCCAGAGTCCTCAAGTCCGGTCCTAGAAAGGCCACAATGGCTGCAGATTTTTGTTCCAACCTAATTAGAAGCCAATCTTTGTCGGTTGGTTAATAACAAAACTTATTCAATTTAATGGCTTCTTAGTGCTTTCGTCCTTCTACATCTGGTCAGTCTAATATAGTAGATTGTCCTTACCAAATTATTGATGGCCTGGAGCAAATGAGAAATTCTTAGTCCTTTGCCTTTCTTTTTTATTAAAGTAGATACTTCATAATGACTATCCACAAGAGGTTAGATGGTGAAAAGATGTTTGCTTTGTTATTTGTAACTGATTGTTAGTTGGCAGCATGGTTAAGGAAAACTCCAGACAAAAACATATATTTTTTACACACTGTTTTGCCAAAAGCATGTGGACACCCATTCAGATCACTGAGTTCAAGTGTTTCAGCTACACCCTTTGTTAACAGGGTTTGTTAACAGTTTTAGTAATCCTAACTTAAATTTTAATAATGAGGCCAGTGCAATGCAAGTCCTGTTGAATATTGGACTTCCAGTATTTTATGAGGGCACCATCATCAGGAGATGCCAGCTGAGTCAGCACCTCAAGCTCAGGGTCACTGAATTGGAGGAGGAGTTGGCTGTCCTGCATTTTAGTAGAGAATTGGAGGATCTGGCCCAGGGCCCAGATGACCTTCAGAGAGAGATAGTGTGCACTCCTAATGTGGAACAAAAGGAGATTCCAGGCCAGACAGGTAGAGATAGTTGGGTCACGGTCACAAGGTGCAAGGTAAAGGGTGCACACTATCCAGGGCCATCAACCCCAGAATTGAAAGTGTCAAATCATTTTCAGGTTCTTACAGAGCCGGGCTGTGTTCTCTGAAGATTCTGAAGCGGTAGACAGGAATAAGGTGCCCCAACAGCCACATCAAAAAAAATTTTCAGAAAGACAGTGGTAGTGATAGTTGGGGACTCAATCATTAAGGGGATTGAAGCAGAGGTTTGCTCCAGTGACATAGAGTCTTGCATGATATGCTGTCTTCTGGTTGCACAGGGGGGAGATCTCCCTGGAAGGGTGGATAGGCTCTTGGCCAAAGTGGGGGTGGATCCAATAGCAATTGTCAGTGTTGGAACAAATGAAATACATAAGGGCAGTCAGTCTTTCAGTTCTGCAATCCAAATGTAAAGGGCCTGAGGAGCAGAACTGATAAGATGGTCTTCTCCAAAGCTCTGCCTGTGCCACACTCCAGTCCAGGTAAGATTGAGGAGATTAGAAGGTTTAACACATGGTTCAAATCTTGGTGTAGGGTAGAAGAGTATAGGTTTATGGAGCATTGGGACTCCCTTTGGAACAGATGGGACCTGTTCCACCACAGCGGGTTACATCTGAACCGGAGGAGTGCCAATCTGTTGAGGAAGTATATGAGTAGGTTAGTTAAGGATTATTTAAACTAGGGTAAGGGTGTTGCGGGTGGGGCAGGGACTTTAGGAAAGGCCAACTTTAGAATTGTACATGAAGAAATAAACAATTGTTTAAAAATAAAAATGCATGGTAATGTAATTTATAAACCAATATTTAAATTTAAAGGTAAAATAATTAAAAAATTAAAAATAGCTTGCCTTAATGCTAGAAGTTTCAAAAATAAAACAAGTGAGCTGGACTTGAATGTAGAGGAACATAATTATGATATTATAGCAATAATGGGAACCTGGCTAAATAACAAATATAGGGATGAGTGTAACATAGATGGATACATATTTTATAGGAAAGATAGGCAGAAAAGAAAAGGAGGTGGGGTTGCTGTTTATGTAAAAACAAAATTTAAACACATGTCTTCTTCAGTTGAACGATGACCCCATCTTAGTGAGGACATGTGGCTTTGCCTGGAAAGTATTAGGGAAAGAGGCCTTATTTTAGGAGAGTGTTATAGACCGCCCAATGCAGACAGTAACTTCAATTACATCTTTTTAGCAATAATAAAAAGACACGTTTACAGGGGGATATTATAGTCAAGGGGCGTCTTTAGCTACTTGTATATTAATTGGGGCAACCTTCCAAATAGTGGAGCACAAGAGCAGGAGTTTTTTTTTTTTAACACAGTATGTTAAAGCACCAACACGGGTGAAGCCTGTCTAGATTTAGTATTTTGTTTATAATGAGAGGAGAATTGAGAGTATAAAGGTGACAATAATGTAATACAGTTCTCAGTGTTTTATTTTAGACGAGTAGAGATGCAAAGACTAAAAATGTAACTGTGGTAGGGCAGATTTTGAGCCGATACATCAAAGCAGCAATTAAAGGGACTACTAAGGAGGTACTGAGTGATTTAGAAACTGTAGAGGGAGAAGTACTGCTTAGATTAAATAAGCTGAAATCAAGAAAATCTCCAGATAATTTTTACTCTTTATTTCTTAAGGAGGTCAGCGAGTACATACAGTATATAAACCATTGATTGACACATATTTTTAGGAAGTCACTGTGCACTGGAGAAATTCAAGACTGGAAAATGGCAAATACTCTGTTATATGAAAAGGGTGACCAGGCAGATCCAAGCAAATATAGGAAAATGTGAAAGCTTAACATGCATCACAGGAAAATTAATGGAAGGAATTATTAAGGATAAGATTGAACAGCATATGGCAAGTACAGGAGTTTTGCTGAACACTCAGCATAGGTTCAGAAGAGGGAGGGAGATCATGTTTTACTAAAATGCTGGAATTCTATGAGGAAATAACAAAAGAGTATGATCAAAGTGAAGCATATGATATTATTTATCTTGTAATTCAGAAAGCATTTGATTAGGTGCTACATGACAGGTTGGGCATCAAACTAAAAGAAGTGGGAGTTTAGGGTGATGTTTGTAGATGGGTGCAAAATTGGCTCAGGCAGAAGAAACAGAGAGTCATGGTGTGAGGAACCTTATCAGAATTGGCTGATGTTAAGCGTGGTGTTCCACAGGAATCAGTGCTAAGCCCACTACTATTTTGAAAATATTTAAATGATTTGGATTGGAATATAAGTAACAAGCTGGTTGTGTTTACAGATGATACCAAGATAGGTGATTTTGCAGATGATCTAGAATCCATTGAATAATTACAGAGGAACTTGGACAGCATACATGCTTGGGTAGATTTGTTTCTGATGAAATTTAATGTCAGTAACAACATAAAGTATTGCATGTATTAAGTAAACATGTTAGATATCAATATACCACGGGAGATCTGAAAATTGAAAGTACGCCTTATGGCAAGGATTTAGGAGTCGTAGTGGACTCTACGCTATCAACTTCCAGACAGTGTTCAGAAGCCATTAGGAAGGCTAATAGAATGGTAGGCTATTTAGCACAATGTGTAGAGTACAAGTCCATGGAGGTTATGCTCCAGCTTTATAATGCACTGGTGAGGCCTCATGCAGAGTACTGTGTGCAGTTTTGGTCTCCGGACAAAGAAAATGACATAGCAGCGCTAGAAAAAGTTCAGAGAGAAGCGACTAGGCTGATTCCAGGGCTACAGGGAATTAATTATAAAGAAAGATGAAAAGAGCTGAACCTTTTTAGTTTAAGCAAGAGAAGATTAAGAGGAGACATGACTGAAGTGTTTAAAATTATGGATGGAGACTGTTATTTTAAAATGAGTTCATCAAGAACATGGGGACACAATTGGAAACTTGTTAAGGGTAAATTTCATACAAACATTAGGAAGTTTACACAGAGAACCATAAACACTTGGAATAAGCTACTAAGTAGTGTGGTAGACAGTAGGACTTTAGGGACTTTTAAAAGTAAACGATTTTTTTTAGAAGAATTAAGTGGATAGGACTGATGAGCTTTGTTGAGCTGAATGGGCTGTTTTCATTCTAGATTGTTCTAATGTTCTAACTACAATGAAGCACGAAAATACTATTTGATTAGTAATGACTTAACCAGCAATAATTAGGTTCTGAATCATGTATTGTGTTTAAATTAAAATGTACAGCCACTACATGGCTCCTGGCAACAGAATTTACATATCACTCTTTTCTGCTCATCAATGGTGGCCCATTCTCAAGACAGCCGTATGTGAAAAAAAAAAAATGCAGGTCTGCACATCTGGCTCTCCCTACAAAAGCATTGAAGTGTTTAGTTAGTTTGGTCTGTTATCCCAATAATTATTACACACACCTGCAGTGGGCTGGCACCCAGCTCAGGGTTTGTTTCCTGCTTTGTGCCCTGTGTTGGCTGGGATTGGCTCCAGCAGAGTCCCGTGACCCTGTGTAAGGATATAGCGGGTTGGATAATGGATGGATGGATGTACACACACACACAGAGTTCATTGTTTCACTCTCTGTCTTTGCTTTTTCCATTTTTCCAAGTATCTCAGTCTGTTCTAAACAGACCTACAGAAAAACTCTGCCATTACTATCCTCACTATAGGACAGTGGTTCTCAACCTATGGGGCAGGCCCCCTTAGGGGGGTATGAAGTAACAAAAAGGGGGGCTAAGATGTGAAAAAAAGAAAATAAAAATCGAAAATATGAAAAATACATCTATTGAAACCAAAACAAATTAACTTAAACTACATTCTGATACTAGAAAAATAAATATAGAGTTGGATAAATGTCGATAAAAGTTAAGTAGGTATAATAAAATATGCATCTATGATATATCATTAATTAAAAAAGAACAAATTGGTATTAGTGGGCTCCTTTCATAAAAACGTTAGAGAGGCACAATTAAAACTGCTATTAAAACTCGGGTCGCAAATACTTAAAGGTTGAGAAACGCTGCTATAGGAAATGGATTGTAAAATGTATTGGGATTGTGCCATTTGTCAAACAAACTGTACTTTTAGGCTACATCCACACTACTACACAACATTTTTAAACAAAAAAGATCTCTATCCACATAAAAGTTTTCACATTATTTACAAAAGCATCTTTGTCCACACTAAAATGTCTGAAAACAAATATGACAGAGACCTTTCCCAACACTGGGCATGCATGCATTGGCAGAAAATGCCTTGAGGGGACTGTGTAGTGGAAAAATTCAGAACTGGTGGAAATCAGATTCCCTTGTTTTATGCGCTTTCAAAAATATCATAATGTGCCAGACTCTGATAGCGCGTTGTAGCACTCACTTCACATTAATGCGCTTTTCACAGCTGGAAGTAACAGTCTTCAGAACTAATGAAACTATTTCGACTATTAAATTATTTGTCATGTAAGTATCATCCAAATTGCACAAAACCCAATTTAGATTCATTGAGGTAAGCAACACACCACACATCATGGAAAGCACCCTTTGCCTGCTATGTTGGAATATGATTTTCTTCCATGGAGGGTGACCAATCAGAGAATGAGACAATGTAATGAGCAAGATCCAAGCAGGAAAAGGCCATGTTATAAGCACAAACAAATCAGCTTGCAATTAGTCTTCATCTTTGAAAACACTAAAATATCGAGCTGGTGTTTTCAGGAGTACCAAACACTGGAGAGCATTTACAGATGTTAAAAATGCCAGGGAGTCTGGACAACTGAAAACTGAGACTAACGTCTGTGTTTCTGAACAAAATGTAGTAGTGTGGATTGGGCCTTAGTCGCAGGATCAGTTACATGCATTTAACAAACTCTAAATTTTCTTTTTCCTTCTTAGTAATCAATTGTTTTTAGCCTCACTTTGTTATACAGGGTGATTGTTGACTGATGCACTTTAACTGCACCCTCAGACAATGAAGTCAGCAAGTTTTTCAATGTCATTGTTGGCATCACAACAGCTTTTCAAATCTCAACTTTGTGTGGTTGGAGTGCCGATCTTTTTTAGAATATCTAAATGATAAGATGCTGTGTTAAACTTCATGACTGTGAGCCCAGGTTGTAAACCTTACCATTTTTATACCGCTTTTTGTGACACCTCTTTGGCCTTTGTTTTTTGTTTTTCACTTTAAAGTCTTGTCAATTATTCAAAACACTTCTATTGTTCTTGTTTATAAATGTGTGGAGCAAGTTATATTTGTGATAAGTATTAGAACATTGCAGCTATTGTGATGGGAACAGCCCAATCATCCCAACAAGCTTGACAATTGTATTAAGCTAGATTCTCCAAAGTGACATTGAGTCAAGAATGATAATGGTAAATGTTGTTTAGTTGTAATTAAACAATGAATGAATCTGCTCTTAATTATAGGTATCCTAAGCATAAGATTGAAGGCAACAAACTGTAAGGTGTTGTAGCAAGGGAACTGTATTTCATTACTGGGATGCTGTCACCCAATAGTAAGCCAGAATACTGATTTTGTGTAAATACATTGATGGAAATGCAACGTTTTAACCCAGCCACCAGAGTTGCACAAACCAGTGCGGTTTTAGTGGTGGTCCTAAGTCTGGGTAAACTGGGGAGGGTTGCATCAGGAAGGGCATCCAGCACAAAACCTGTGCCAGATCAGACATGCAGATGAGAAACAGAATGTCCATATTGGATCGGTTGAGGCCTAGGTTGCCAACGACTACCACCAATGCTGCTTTACAGCATGGCATCGGCGCAAACTATGGTACTGCTGGGCAAAGAAGGTGAAGGAGAACAACAAGGGGAAACCGCGTTCAAAGGCAATGGGAGAGGAGGAAGGGGAAAGCGTGTGGAGCTCAGTGTCGGAACTTTGAATGTTCGCACTATGGCTAGTAAAGGGAAAGAGCTGGCTGATATGATAGAGTAGAGAAAGGTAGATGTACTGTGTGTAAAGGAGACCAATTGAAAAGGAAGTAAGGCCACAAGTATTGGAGGTGGGTGCAAACTGTTCTATTATAGTGTGGATGGAAAAAAAGATGGGGTAGGGGTAATTGTAAATGGAGAGTATATTAGGTGTGTTTTGGAGGTAAAGAGAATGTCAGACAGAGTGATGAGCATAGAGTTGGAAATCATAGGGGTAATGTTAAATGTCATCAGCACATATGCCCCACAAGTGGGATGTGAGATGGAATAGAAAGAGGTATACCCAAAGCAGAAAGAGTGGTGATCAGAGCAGATCCTAAATGGCACATTGACAAAGGTAACATTGGTGATGAGGACGTGATAGGCAGGTATGGTCTTAAGGAGAGAAATGTTGAAAGACAGATTATGGTTGACTTTGCAAAAATAATTTAAATGGCAGTGGTGAGAACATATTTTAATAAGAACTAAGAACGCAGAGTGATCTATAAGATTGGAGGAAGATGCACACAGGTGGATTATGTCCTATGTAAGAGATGCAGTATGAAAGAGATTAGATATTGTAAGGTGGTGGCAGGGATAGTGTAGCCAAACAGCATCAATTGGTGGTATGCAGGATGAACTTCGAGGTGAAAAAGAGAAAGTGAGTGAGAATGGAACCAAGGATCAGGTGGTGGAAACTGAAAGAGGAAGACTATCGTGTGAATTTTAGAGATGAAGTGAAACAGGTGCTGGTGAAGACATGATGGGTGATGGGAGCACCACAGCTGAAGTAATAAAGAAGAGAGCTAGGAAGGTGCTTGGTGTGACATCTGAACAGAGGAAGGAAGACAGACTTAGTGGTGAAATGATGAAGTACAGGAAGGCATAAAGCAAAAAAGAATCGGAATAACCAGTGAGATGACGAAAGCGGACAGGTGTAGAGAGATATGATGAAAGGTGAATAGGGGGTGGTGAAGGCTAAGGAAAAAGTATATGCCAAATTATATGAAAATCATGACACAAAGGAAGGAGAAAAGCACTTATACCAATTGGCTAGACAGAGGGACCAAGTGGTGAAGTGTGTGCTACAAGGTCAGGGTGATAAAGAATGCAGATGGAAATTTGCTGACATGTGGGTAGAGTGTGTTGGAAAGTTGGAAGTAATGCTTTGAAAGACTTATGAATATAGAAAACGAGAGAGTGTATAGGTTGGATCAAGTGGAGATAGTAAATCACAAAGTACCAGGGATTAGCTGAAGGCTGAAGGGAGGGAAGCTATGAAGAGGATGAAAAGTGAAAAGCATTTGGCCCAGATGATATACCAGTGGAGGCATGAAGATGGTTAGGTGAGATATAAATATAAATAAATCTAATTAGATTGTTTAACAAAATCTTGAAAGCGAGAAGATGCCTAAAGAGTGGAGAAGAAGTATATTAGTACCAATTTTCAAGGATAAGGAAGATGTGCAGAACTGCAGTAACAGCAGGAGTATAAAGTTGATCAGGCACACCATGAAGATATGGGAAAGATTGATGGATGTAAGGCTGAGAGGAGAGGTAACAATCTGTAAGCAGCAATAGGGTTTATGCCAGGAAAGAGTACTATAGATGTGATGTTTGTTTTAAGAGTATTGATGGAGAAGTGCAGAGAAGGTCAGAAGGAATTGCATATGTGTTTGTGGACTTAGAGAAAGCGTATCACAGTGTGCCAAGAGAGGAGTTATGGTACTGTATGAGGAAGTCAAAAGTAGCATAAAAGTATGTGAGGGTGGTACAAGGTATGTATAAGGACAGTGTGACTGTGGTGAGGTGTGCAGTTGGAATGGCAGCCTGGTTCAAGGTGAGAGTAAGATTATATCAAGGAACAGCTCTGAGCCCTTTCTTATTTGCAGTGGTGATGGACAGGTTGACAGATGTGATCAGACAGGAATCTCCATGGACTATGTTTTTCGCAGATGACATTATGATCTGTAATGAGAGTAGACAGCAGGTTGAGACGAATCAAGAAAGGTGGAGGTACGCACTGGAGAGAAGGAAAATGAGAGTCAGTAAGAGTAAGTACATGTGCGTAAATGAGACGGAAGGTGGTGGAAGGGTGCGACTGCAAGGAGCAGAGGTGGTGAAGGTAGACAATTTAAATACTTGGGTTCAACAGTCCAAAGCAAAGGAGAGTGCAGCAGAGAGTTGAAGAAGAGAGTGCAGGCAGGGTGGACTGGGTGAAGAATGGCAGGAGTATTTTGTAATAAAAGAGTAACTGCAAGAGTGAATGGGAAGGTCTATAAAATGGTAGTGAGACCAGCTGTGTTCTATGGTTTGGAGATGGTGGTACGGACAAAAAAACAGGAAGCAGAGCTGGAAGTGGCAGAGTTGAGGATGCTTTGATTTTCACTTTTGAGTAATGATAATAAACAGAATTAGGAATGAGTATATTAGAGAGACAATAAAAGGTACGACAGTTTGATGACCAAGAGAGAGAGGCTAGATGGAGATGGTGTTGGTACATCCAGAGGAGAGATGAGGGGTATATCAAGGAAAGAATGTTGAGGATGGAATTGCCAGGCAAGAGGCAAAGGGGAAGGCCAAGGATAAGGTTTAGGGATGTGGTGAGGGAGGACATGAAGGTGGTCGGTATGGCAGAAAATGATGTAAAAGACAGGGAAAGATGGAGATGAATGATCAGTTGTATGCGCCTCCTAAATGGGAGCAGCCAAAAGAAGAACAAAAAGATGGAAATGAAACATAGTTATAGCTTGTGTACTTTTTCGTCCACTGACCAGCAGTACAACTTGTGCTGTAAGGCATTGCAACTTGCCAAAAACATAAAAACTCGTTAGGTGCACTTTTAATCAAAAGAGTAAAACAGCAACATTGCCTGATCAGGTCAGCTTTAAAAAAGGCTAAAATTAAAAACAAAGGTCACACTTGGTCATTTTTCAGTTCCATAATGCCTCAAATGTCATCATACTTCGGCAGGCATATCATCTGCCATTGTTGCCAAACACCATGGAGTAAGCCACTTCACTGTGCCAAAACTGCAGGCAAGGTCTTAGCAGACTCCGAAGACAGATGATTGTCTAGGATCTGATGACCCTCAAGTAACTTCACCAGAGCCAGACCAATGCATCTGACTGGTCTATTTGAGAAATCACTTCAGATCTGTCAGCAATCACAATGTTCACATCAAATATAGAATAATGAGGGACAGACCTCTTGCTGCTGTCCACTAAAATGGCCTGTCAGAGGCGCTCTGCTCACACTTCCAAGATGTTGGTCCCTATAGCAGGACAATGCTAGGCCACGTACAGCTACTGTATCCTGGGAAATGCTGGTGTGCAGGTGCTGTCCTGACTTCTTCCTGACTTTAACCCCGCAGACCATTTTGGATGCTCTGGATCCTCACCTGGAGACATGAACGTCGGCCTACAAAAGGCATGCAAGTTCTTCAAACTTCAAAGAGCATTCAGTGGATCATCGGCACGGAGCATCAGAGGTGGTCATTTAAGATAACTAAGTATTGTAATACAACCTTTGTTAATTTTTAGTTATTGGTTTTCTGTTGTAGTGTACTGTTATTTTCTTATAATCCAATACATTTATTTTTAGCAATTACAGTTGACATTATGACATTACCATGCTGCATTTTTCCAAACACACACACATATATATATATATATATATATATATATATATATATATATATATATAAATAAATGTACCTAGAGAAACTCAGAAGATAATTTTTCAAATTATTTCAAAATATTACATGATAGAAAAATTTTTAATAACTACATTGTCCTGTTATGGCATGCCTACAAACCAATTGTATTTTATTCCCTAAAACAAGAATGTGAGGTTGTGCAAAGTTTATTCACATAAATTTTTGTAACTGCTGAAATGCAATTGTTTCAGGCGCACATTCTTTTTGGTCATTCCTTAGATCTGATCCTGCAATTTGACATCCTTCAAAATAGAAACTACTGGAAAGATTAGTTTAGACTGCGGAAGTATTCAGGACCTCCCTGAAACAGCACACAACATTGGCTTTGGCCAGGGTACAGAGCCACATCTCTCTGGGTTGGACAATGAAAGCAGACTGCCAGTTGTAAGTTTGTGTGCCAAAACTGTTCTCCCAACCCTAAAAATACTTAAGCTAGTGTTTATAATAAAAATTAAAAAAGTGGTTAATGCAGCTGGGTGACAGGAAGTAAGGCCTAAATGTACTTCAGTGTTGGGGTGCTTTCCCTTCATTGGTTGTGTGTTTTTTTTTTCCTCTCCAGTGTTTTAAAACCACCTGCTAGTTATCTGTGTATGAATAAAGCCAGGTTAAGAAAATGTACCTATTACAGCATCAGCTAGTGTTACTTATCCTTTCTAATCCGGCACAAGTGTGTTTAAAGTCTCAAATGTTTATTATAAAAAGGGTTTTTAACTTTAAGAACAGTAACTGTATAATTTTTCCAGTCTTTACATTAAGAATTTTCAACCTATATCATATCTGATTCCCATTTAGGCAATAACTACATTACCATTAATGACAACTACACTCAACTGAAATTTTACCAGAACATTGGAGGTCTCCCTAACGTAAAGCTGTCAGCGCCCTTTTCATTACACTTACCAGATTATGGTTATTCAAAGCTGATCAAATACCTACTCAGATCTGTTGTACCAGTCTATCTCCTGTGGTAAAACATGATTTTGAAAAAGCTTTCTGCAACACTAACCTGTTAACTCAAAACCAGAATGTTCTATTACGGCTCAGCTATCTAGGTAATTACAAAGAATTTTAGAATTCTTGAAAACCAAAATTGTGAGAAGGTGCACCACAGGGAAAAGTTACATGTTACAGCTATATTGAAAATATGGTTATGTTTCAATTGAACTAAAGAAATAGACAAAAAAAAAAGTATAAAATATTTATTAAAATTAATTTCCATCATACCACCTCATGTGCAGATAGCCCCCCACATAATAAATATAATACAAAAACACAAACATTACTTGACAACCAAAAATAAAACAAAGCTCTTAGAGCCTCAAGTTTCCACAGAAATACAAGTCAAAGACAGACTACACAGTAGAAGTCCCAGGAAGAAAGAATTCTTAAAAAAAAAAAAAAAACACTAAAAAAAAGGTCCAGCTCCAGAATTAAACAATGATTCAAGACAAATGACATTAGAAAATGCTTAATCTTTCAGGGAAAACACAATATACATACAGTATATACACAATTACAGGCACCAACTCCATACAAGCCTGACCTAAATAAGTGGTTAAGAAACTGATGGAAGGACATTTTGCCGATTGAATTCAACACACAGACATGCTACATTTTCTATGTGAAAGGCAATTAACATTTTTCAAAAAAAAAAAGAATGAAGGCTCAACCATAACATTACCGCCCCCCCCAAAGTATTTTTCAATGTCATACTACTTTGAATCTGTTTAACGTTTGCAGATATAAACCACATTTGTGTATAAAAGTCATATGGACTCTTGGAATGGCTGTTTCAGCAGAAATAGAAAAGTTAAGCCAACGTAGCAGCACTTGCCTATTTAAAGATGTCTTATTCTAAGACACTTGTTACATATGGTGAAATGTCCACTGTTATCACAGTTTTAAATTACAACTGCTATAATGGATTTCAGCTTTCTAAACCTGTTCTGTTTTGTTCACCTTGCTGTACAAGTTAAATGCTGTCAAGTTTAGTTTTAGTACTAGATAATGACCAGAAACCCCAATTATTGGTCAATTACTATGGTGGCAGCCCAAGCTCTGTCAGTATCGATACTGAGATGTGTGTTCAGTGCTGCAATTAACACATGTAATCTTGTGTCCTTCCATAAACTCCTCTCCAGTTTCCACAAACTGGTCCAGCCGAAAGAATGTACAATCTCATCCACTTCTGAATGGCAACTGTACTTGATGACTGGAGGAGAAAGGCACACTCAAATGGTGTGAGACACCAGTCTTTTGTGCTTTTGAGCTAGAGAATCTCCCCATCAGCTTCGCAAAAACGTCTCTTCTGTTGCAGCTTACAGATTGCTTGCCACAGTTACGGTGAAGCTGGCGATTGCTGGCTGTGGGAGGATCCTGTAGGGCTGTGAGGACTAGGACCTCTTACAGGTGAGGCACCAGACCCTGGACTGCCTGGTGAAGGAGATCCCTTGATTTGATGCCATTTGTCCCCAAGAGCCTTGGCAAAGTGATCATCTACAGAGACGCTCACGTGCTGTAAGCTGGCATCTGCTTCTCTGTAACAATTTCCCAGGCTCCTACGGAAATGTTCTTCAACCACTGGATCACAAGAAGGAGGTACAAGAGAAGCTAGAATAGACATAAGACAACATTTAATATATCTGCACATGCCAGAATAATAATAATTCTTTGCATTCATATAGCGCTTTTCTCACTACTCAAAGCGCTCAGCAATTGAAGGTTAAGGGCCTTGCTCAAGGGCACAACAGAGCAAAGTCCCTTTTGGCATTTATGGGATTCGAACCGGCAACCTTCCAATTGCCAGTGCAGATCTCTACCTCAGAGCCACCACTCCACCATGAACGGACACCTTTTATTCATGCAGCAGCTTTCAGTAGCCAAAAAAAGTCTGGATATACTGTTAAGCTGAACTGGCACTACAATTTTTTAAATATTGTTTACCAATGGTTGTCACATACTTTATTTTACATAAAAGCTCAAATAGCAACACATGCTTATTACATAATAGCACACACTTTAAAATAAGCTTTTCAATAGATCTCATAGCTGCCATTCCCACTATTAGGAGGAATAACTTATTCAGAAAATTGAACTCCTTGGATATTTTAGAATTGCAAGGACAGCAATGAGAACACTGAATGTCTTTTGAAAAGCTAAACAGCCAACAGTGTGCACTGATGAATTGTTATCCAAGTTATCCTTTAACAAGATTGGACACTTTTTGAAAAGTTTCATCTGAATGTTGTACCTTGCATTTTAGTCTGTAGTTTGTTTGGAATAACTGAAATCCAGTTTCTCCCCTGTTAGCACCTAGATTTGGTCTACCTGCACTATTTGAGGGGTTTTCACAAGATGCCTCTATACATGAGAATATTGAAGCCTGTCAGACTTTAATACTTACCAGCAGAGCAGCAGCTTGAAGGAAGATCAGGTGATTTACTGCTTGCACGCTGAGAGGATGAAACACAGGTTATCACAGAAGGCCGCATCTGTAAAGACCAAGGAGGAAAGTCAATTCAGATGCCACTTTCATAAAAATATATTACATTTTAAATTGAATTAAAGCAAAACATACAGCTATCACTATGAAATAACTTGTCCCTTTATTCATTCTTAAGGAACCACTTGCCAAATCATTTACGTATTTAAGAAAACTAGGTAAGGAAATTTAAACAGCAACTGTCACTCTAATGATCTGCCCAGTTTCCGTAATCAGAGGATTTAAAAAGGCGTGTTATGGGATAGGTGCTTGAGACCTGTAAATACTTGCCTGGATGCTTTGCTCCGAAAGAGGATGAACTACTGCATTGGAGCATATTTAACACTACTGGATTGCACCAAATGGCATAGTACTGCCTCTCAATCCTGTAGCTATAAAGATGTTATGTATCAGCAATTTTGATTTATACCAATCAAAATGCAGTGAAAGGGAACTTAATCTTCATAAGAGAGATATGCTACATCTAGCGGATTGTTGAAGTCTTGTACAAACTGGAAGAACTGAACATGCATAATCAAATGAAGTCGGTGTAATTAATGACATTAAGAAAATTAACTGTGCCTTTAATAATTAAATCTCATTAAGTGAGCGAGTGGTGTTGCAAGAAGCATCTTTTAAGATAGAAATATGCCTTATACTGACTGACTATTTAACAGAACTAATTATTAAAAACTTAAGTGTCAGTGTGTACAAAACTCAACAAAATTGTTGCTATCTCTACTGATGTTAAAAACATATGCAGAAATGCTATCAAGTACGTTAGTTATGTAAACAGTATGTAAAAAGACACATTACAAGAAATGCTGTGTAATTTTGATCAAATTAATTTTTCTGCAAAAGTTTATTTCAGTGATCCCACTCAGTATCAGGATGTCTCAGAGGCTGTTCCACTAGGCTTGCAGAGACAGACACGTTGGGTGCCCCACTTTTATCGTCACAGCAGGGTGCTGTCTGGACTTGCTAAATACATTCCTGGCCTTGTTACTGGTATCTCTGGAGATCAGGTTGGCCCGAGTAGCCAAGGCCTGCAGGGGCCTGTCTCTCCCCTCCCAGTGTCAGTGGAAACATGCTTATACCATTTAAAATTTACTCCAATTGTTCAAAAGAAATCAAAATACTATGAAACTTATGCATCTTTCTTCTAAAGTGTGGGACTATGCCTCTTACCTGCTGCATTCTCACAGTGCTGCTCGGTGAGCTTCCATTTGCTGTGGCACCTTCACTTGGTGAGCAATAGCCTGGCTTCTTGATCAAAGCCAAAGGTTCATCCATGGGAGGACTTGCATAGACTGGGCTTGGTAGTCTGTGGATGGGACTTGTTGAGCGCACTGCTGCAGTGACAGGAGGAACATTACGATCTGGAGCAACATGGACAGGCTCTTTCTGAAAACTTCTTGTGGCATCACCAAACAATGCTCTCTCTCTACTGCCAAAGAAAACAAAATTTGTTAGAAAACAAACTATAAACAAAATCTATGAGGCAATCTGCATATGAATAGCTAAATCTACTTACGTAATTAGAGCCAGTGAAGATTTGCGGAGTTTCAAGGGCCTTTCATCAGTGGAATGATTGTTTTCAGTGCAATATTTGCGCTTAATTGGGTAGACTGGTGGAACTCCTGTCCTGTAACTGGACAACTGCCTGTAACGGTCATCAGTTCTTAAACTAGGCTGGCCTATTAAAAAAAAACAAGTCTGTGGTTAATGAATAATACTCTACTAGACTACATGAAATACAGTATTTTGCACAACTGACTTTCAGTTTAATCTAGCTAAAATATATACACAAAGGCTTGGTTTTTGCTTACATTGTACTTTGACTCAGTCTTCACTACCAGATGTGAAAACAAAAGTCCTACCACATTAATTGACAATAAATTTATAAAAGGTATACAATGTTTTTTCTGCAACCCAAAAAGATTCCAACTGATGAGTAAAGCTGTCAGTTCTTGTAGACAATCAAGCCAATTCACTTTTCATAATCCAACAAATCAAATTTCAACCACCTAAAACATGACAGGAGGTCACAATCTCAATAAATATTTCCTGTAAGCCAAAAGTTAAACCAAAATTTCTACAATGATCTTCTGGATTGAAGATCAACAAGTAGCTACATTCCAGCATTCCTAAGAGCAATAACTGGAATTCTGGGAATTTCCAACCCCTAGCACAGTGCTGAACAAGCCAGAACTTGAGCTCAGCCCTGAGAAAGCAAAAGCAATCGGATTAGCTGGAAGCAGTGCTGATCACAGGAAAAATCCACGTAATACACACATCACTGTCTAAAGTGGTTTAGTTGTGGGCTTAAAACTCAAACAGAAATAAAAACTTGTAATATAGGCAAGCCAAGTACACTCTGTAAATGAAAAGATTCGAGCATACTATACTATATTCTGCTTGCGTTCAATACTGATGCTGCTGATTAAACTCCTTGACAAGGAAACAAAAAAATATCTGACTTAGTTAAATTATACCTGTTTATGTATGGGACATATTTTAACCAAATACATAAAGCCGTGACCACAAGCAGGAAATGTCACAGGCGCAAAACACGCAGCCTTCTTTTGTTTACACAGATAACACCGAAGGACAAAGGGACACCCCGTTTAACAAACATACCCGCCCACCCTTCATCTTCATACCCGTAACTGAAACTCGGATTTTCTTTACCTTCCAGGATGTAGACCTTAAATCCACTGTTCATTCGAGTGATATACTGGAAGTTAGCAACCGCCATCCTTCAATTCGTGGGATGAAACGTTAAGGAGAAATAACACGCGCAACACACTCAAGACTGTCAAAAGCAAAAATAAGTTTCGATCAGGATTTTAAAATCCAGAGGAAAAAAACAAACCCCAAAATAATACTCTGTTGATCAAAATGAAAGCCAAAAAAAGCTCTTTTGTGTGTCTCCTCAGTAATGTAACAAAACAACCCTGTTAAACGCTTGCTGACTATATCGCGTAGACTGCGTCTTGTAGCGAGCCGCGAGCGC
>NW_024384272.1:0-10979 GCF_016835505.1 Polypterus senegalus
GGTGAAATTGGGGGGCAGAGAAATCTCAGCATTGTTGGACTCGAAGTGACCTTTGTATCGCGGAGACGAGACTGTCTTGATGAACGATGCCTTAGAGACTGTGAGACTGTAAAAATACACTGTGTACATGGTGATGTTAAAGATTATCAGACATTACTTCTTCCTTTAACTTATAGGGGTCGCCACTTTAAGGTTTATTCTGCCGTTTCAGACTCGTGCCCATGGCCATTACTCATAGGACGGAGAAATGCCCTTTTTCCTAAACTGATTAATACATGTCGGGGACCAGTAGTCCAGTCCACTATTGAACTTAGTGGGGGGAGAAAAGAAGAAAGAAGACAACCAAGACGAAGAACTGGTAGCAGCCGGGGAAAATCTAGAGCCCAACTTAGATATTGAACCCGATCTCTCCAGCGAGACGGATGGAGGTCACCCCTGACAATTTTCCAGAATGGCAGGCTGGTCCTTCTACATCTTCTCAGATTGCAAACGCCTCTGAACACAAACTGAGCATTAACGAACAATCAGATTTTGTGCATTTGCAGCATAGTGATAGCTCATTAGAATATGCATTTAAACAGGTTCGCTCTGCCAATGACTCTTATTACCAAGAGCGTGATTCTGGGGGCTTGAAAATCCCGCACTTTATAGAAAAGGACGGTTGCCTTTTCAGAGTGATCTCAGATCATTTAAAGGGGAATTTATTGAACAACTGGTTGTACCTGAAGTACATAGGGAAACTGTTTTGCATCTGGCACATTCTCACATCTTGGGAGGGCACCTTGGTGCTGACAAAACCAGACAGCGGTTATCAAAACGATTTTTTTGGCTAAATATGGGAAAAGATGTTGACCGGTTTTGTACTTCATGTCCTGACTGCCAGATCGTCTCCGCTTATAAGCCTCCTTGGGCTCCCTTTTGTCCTATGCCCATTTTAGAAGGTGGGATTAGATATTGTAGGCCCTTTACCCAAGACTAAAAATGGGTACCAATATTTGCTGTTGTTGGTTGACTATGCAACACGATATCCAGAAGTGATTCCCCTGAAAAAGGCCAACTCCACAGCTGTAGCCAAAGCTCTGTGTGATATTTTTACTCGTATTGGTATCCCTAGAGAAATCTTAACTGATCAAGGCACACCTTTTACTTCTCGCGTGATGAAACAATTGTGTGACAGCTTTGCTATTAAGAAACTGAGTACAACTGTTTACCAGCCACAAACGAATGGTTTGACTGAGCGATATAACAAAACTTTGAAACAGATGATCAGACGAGTCACTCATAATGATCCCACAACCTGGGACTCTGTCCTGCCTTTTGTTTTGTACGCGGTGCGAGAATCACCACAGGCGTCCACTGGCTTGAGTCCGTTCGAGTTGTTATTTGGCAGGCGGCCGCGAGGCATCCTGGATGTTGTACGAGAGGAATGGATAGGAAACGAGAGCAGCTCAAGGTCGAAGCTTTGCAGATCGGCTAATTTTGTTACAAGACAGAATTTGTATGCTTTCCTTTATTGCTGTGGAGCATCAACAACGAGAACAGGAAACTCAGAAGCGTCTTTACGAATGGCGCAGTAAGCTGCGTGAGTTCAAACCTGGTGATCGTGTTTTGGTATTGGTTCCGTCCGAACCACACAAATTCTTAGCTAAATGGCAGGGCCCTGCCATTATTGAGGAGCATATGAATCCGGTAAATTATAAGTTTAGAATACCAGGCCGGCGTAAACCATTCCAGATTTTACACATTAACCTCTTGAAGGAATGGCACGACTGACAAGAGGTTAACACTTCCTTGGCTGCTGTTTCTCAGACTGATGTTACCATCGGTAACGATCTTACTGACATGCAAAAGACAGAACTGTTATCTTTGATAGAACGGAACACTGATGTCTTTTCAGACTAACATTTCAAAACATAAAAACATAAAATCACCACTGAACCTGATGTTTGCGTACAGATGCGGCCATTCCGGATTCTTGAAGTGCGACGTAATATTATGCGCGAAGAGGTAAAAAAGATGCTGACCTTGGGTGTAATTCGTGAAAGTAAAAGTGACTGGTGCAGCCCGGTCGTATTAGTCCCAAAGCAAGACGGTTCGATTTCAGACGCTTGAATAAGGTCTCTAAATTCGATGCTTATCCGATGCCCCGTGTCGATGAACTGTTGGAAAAATTGGGTCAGGCGAGCTACATCTCCACGCTAGATCTTACAATAGGCTATTGGCTGGTGCCTTTACAGGCTAGCAGTTGTGAGAAAACTGCATTCGCAACACCTGACGGACTCTATGAATTTACAAGTCTCCCATTTGGTCTTCACGGGGCATCTCTAACATTTCAGCGTATGATGGATCAGATCCTGCGTCCTCATTCTGAATATTCCGGGGCATACCTTAACGATGTTGTGATTTTCAGCAATGATTGGCAAACACACTTAGAGCGGCTTCAAGCGGTTCTTGAAAGCTTGAGACAGGCTGGCCTTACTGCTAACCCTAAGAAATGTAAACTGGGCATGTCCGAGACTCATTACTTAGGCTATTACTTAGGGTTTACTTAGGCCACAGCTAAGGAAAATAGAAGAAATGCTTGCTTACCCGAGACCTGAGACACAGAAACAAGTACGCGCTTTTCTGGGGCTCGCTGGTTACTACAGAAGGTTCATTCCAAATTTTGCACATAGAGCTGCTCCTCTTACAGAACTTACTAGAGGCAGAAAAAACCGACCTATCTTGTGGACAGAAAATTGCGAACGTTCTTTCAACGATTTAAAAAAAGCATTGTCTTCTTATCCAGTTCTAAGGAACCCGAATTTCACAATGAATTTTGTCTTGCAAACAGACGCAAGTGCATTTGGTGTGGGCGCAGTCCTGTCACAGATTTTTTTGATGGAGAAGAACATCCAATCACATATCTAAGTAGGAAATTACTTCCTAGGGAATGTACTTATTCTACAATCGAGAAGGAATGCTTGGCAATTAGGTGGGCTGTGGAAGCGCTTCGCTATTACTTGCGGGGACGAAACTTCACTTTGGTAACTGATCATGCTCCACTCCAGTGGTTATACCGACAGAAAGATACAAACTCTCGCCTCATGAGATGGTTTCTGGGCATACAACCTTACAGTTTCACAGTAAAACATCGACCAGGTTCTGAACACGTCAACGCGGACACATTATCTCGACTACATGAACCTGAAACTGGTACAGAGAGTCGCTTGATTCACGAGAATGTGAATAAAGCTGAGGAGAATGGTGTAAGATGGAGGGGTAATCGCACCCCAAGAGGACACAGACGCCCCTGGGAATACCCCTGAAAGACAGTCTACCTTCACGTTACTCCTTACCCTTCTCACTTGCACTATAACGTGTAATAAAGACCTCACGCGGTACACCGCTAACTTAAGAGCCTTGTGCAGCGCCTGTCAGATTTGGAATTGATCGTTTTCCTTTTATCTCTATCTCTCTGACATTCTCTGCTCCTAGCAGAACTGTCATCTCTGACTTGTCATGGAGCACGTTTAAGCTTTTGAAAAAGAAACAAATGTTTGTTTGCAGTGTTTGAATAAAATTCCTGTTTTCTACAACCTCCTGTGTCTCTGTGCAAATCTGTGACCCAAGCTTGACAATATTTATATATATATATTGTCACGCACGCGCGAGTAGGAGGCCACGGATTGATTCGACAGCACCTGGGAAACCACTGCCGCCAGGGAATGGTGGGGTATTAACTTTCTCCCTCTGCTTCCTCATAGGCAAAAAGACCGTCCTGCACCATAGGCATCGATGACCGCAGTGCGTTACTTCTGCCCTTCCTCCGCCATCTTGCCCTGACGTCATCCTTCCCATCCTCCCTTGCGGTCCTTCCCGACATTCCTCCACTTCCGGCTCCTCCCCAATAAAATGGCGCGACGCCAGGAGTCGGCGTCGCGCATTATGAACTGTTTTGTTTATAGTTTTGACCAGTTTTTTGTTTGCAAATTGCAATATACGGGGCCGGAAAACCCCAACCCTTGCTACTGTCTCTCTCAGTTCTTCACAAGTGGCGTAGTCGGCAGGATACAGAGATCCCGGAATGACGGAGGGACAGGACCTGAATACCGTGCTGCAGGGAATGAACGCCCAGCTCCAGGCCCTGCAGCAAGCGCAAGCCGCTACCAACCGGGAGCTGGAGGCCACGAAGGCCAGGTTAGTGGAAGCCCAGCGGCGAGACCAGACCCGCCCAGGCAGCCGCCTCTCTATGGTGCCGATGGGGCCTTCGAGGATGTCGATGCCTACCTGGGCATGTTTGAGAGGACGCCACCCGGAACGAGTGGCAGCGGTCCGAGTGGGCGTCCATCTTGGCGCCATACCTAAAGGGACCCGCGCTGCGGGCCTATTATGACCTCCCTGAGGAGGAGGCCGCTAATTACGCACCTCCTCAAGCCCGAAATATTGGCCCGCACGGCATTAGCCGGGCCAGCAGGCGGCGAATGGCGGAACTGGGTCTTTGACCCGAAAAGCCGCTTCGCCCAGGCGTTCGAGTTCTGGGGCAAGATGGGCCGCTGGCTACGGCCAGAGAGCCCTGACGGCGGAAGGTGGTCGGCGGGTGGCCTGTGAAGGCCTGGTCAACGCAATGCCCAGTTCCCTGCCCAGCAGGTCCGGGACACGCCTATCACAACATGTCGGGCCTCCTCGACGTCCTGGAGCGTCAGTTGGCGGTCCTCCGACTTGGGGGGTCAGAAAAGCCTGCTCGCGGGAACCGGCAGGGACGGGCGGCCACCCCCGAGCCCCCTCGACGCGCTGCAGAAGCGCCAGCCAGAGCCAAAGAGAGGCCGGGTCCGCCGCGCTGGTTCAAGTGTGGCGAGACCGGCCACCTGCTGCCAAACTGCCCCATCACACCGCCCGGTGCCTATGGACTGCAGCTGGACATCAACGGAGAGGTATTGTACCCCGCATCCCTTGGCGAGTCCGAACACGGGAGTGGTGTTGCTAAATGGGCACACCGTGGTGGCTTTATTTGATTCCGGCAGCAACATTACCATTGTTGCTCGCCGTTTCGTCTTACCGCAACAGTGGTTAAAGCAACATTTGTTGGTTACCTGTGTACATGGGGGGACTAGGTCATATCGTTCCGCTCACTGTTATCTTACCTGGAAGGGGGAACCAATCCAAATGGCGGTCGCTGTGTTACCTGACCCCCCCTTCCCAGTGATCCTGGGACAAGACTGGTCGAAAAGAATCAGCGGTAAGCCGTTCGCCGCTCCCGGGGCCTCGTTGGATCTTGTCATGAGGGAAAAGGCAACCCTCCCGCGCCTCCACGCCGTGCACAAGGGCAGGCCCTATGGGCGCTGGTGTCTCGGGGACCTTCCGTGGCTACGGACCCTGACCCGGAAGATTCCGCCGGAGAAGGGACTAGCCAGGGAAACTCTCCCGGGCCCAGGCCCCAAGACCCTCTCGGCGGCCTGGACCATCAATTTCGGTCCACGCCCGCCTCCTTTAAGAGGGAGCAGTGGAATGATGATCCCTGCGCTTTGCCCGAGCAGCGATTGTTCTGCCTAACAGCTCGACAGCTGACGGATCCACACCGGAACCCTTCTTTGTCCTTGAAAATGATCTGTTGTACCGGTGGCTACCCATGAGGCGAGGTGCGGAAGTTGTTGCTAATTCCGCGTACCTTCCGGCGGGAGATATGCGAAGTTGGCACATGCTCACCTCCTAGGCCCACCTCGGGCGAAAAACACTGGAGAGAATTAAGCTCCGCTTTTACTGGCCTGGGATCAATGAGGAGGTCCGGCGGTTCTGTCAATCCTGTCCGGAGTGCCAGACCCGCCAGATTCCTAGGAGGGACCGTGCTCCTCTAGTCCCTATTCCCCTCGTGGACATTCCCTTTGAAAGGATAGGGGTCGATTTGGTGGGACCCCTGGAGCCCTCAACCCGTGGCCACAAGTATATCCTGGTCATGGTGGACTATGCCACCCGGTACCCAGAGGCGGGTTCCCCGCGCCCGCTAATACTAAAAGCATCGACGGGAACTGGTTAACTTGTTTTCACGCGTGGGCATACCCAAGGAGGTCCTCACGGACCAGGGTACGCCCTTCACTTCGGATACGTTCAAGGAGGTGGCCAAATTACTGCAGATAAAGCACCTGAAAGCGTCAGTCTATCACCCGCAAACTGACGGGTTGGTTGAGCGATTTAACCAGACGCTTAAGCAGATGCTCCGCAAGGGTAGTCAGCGCGGCAGGAACTGGGACCAGCTCCTCCCGCCGTGCTTTTGCCTACCGGGAGGTACCCCAGGCCTCTACGGGCTTCTCCCCTTTGAATTACTATACGGGCGACAACCCTGGGATCCTCGACATCCTAAAGAGGGCTGGGAGGCGAGGCTCTTCCCTCCTCTAATATTTTGAGTACGTAAGCGCGCCACCGACTCACAAAGATCAGGCCCCTCCTAAAAGAGCACGGACTGCGTGCGCAAGCAGCGAGGCCCGGTGTTACAACGCAACTCCGTCCTCAGGGAGTTCCGCCCGGGGGACCGAGTTATGGTGCTCGTCCCGACCTCCCACTCGAAGCTGCTCGCTCACTGGCAAGGGCCTTACGAGGTTAAGGAGAGAAAAGGACTCGTCGACTATTTGGTAAAACAGCCCAACCGTCGCGAAGTGAGAGGATCTATCATATCAACCTGTTAAAGCCCTGAGAGATAGAGAGGAGCTTCCCAGCCCCGTAGGTCACTCTCCCTTTCACAAGCACAACTGCCCTTAACCTCGGCGAAGAGCTGACCCCCAAGCAGCGGCAGGAGTTAGCCCAAACACTCCGAGCCATCCCCGAGGTGGTGAGCGAGTCACCCGGCCGGACCGCTGATTGAGCACGCGATATAGTCACGGGCCCGGGTAATCGTCCGGAGAGGCCCTACCGACTCCGGAGGCAAAGCAGCGCAGAGGTCGAACTGGAGGTGAAACGTATGTTGGACATGGACATAATTGAAGAGAGCCATAGTCCCTGGTCCAGCCCTATTGTCCTCGTCTCCAAGCCAGGCGGCTCCTGGAGGTTCTGTAATGACTTTAGACGTCTGAATCAGATCTCCAAGTTCGATGCCTACCCCATGCCCCGCATTGACGACCTCCTTGAGCGGCTGGGTACGGCTGGAGTATCTGACTACCCTTGACATGACAAAAGGGTATTGGCAAGTTCCTTTAACGGCATCCGCAAAGGAGAAAAACGGCCTTTAGCACCCCTAGCGGGCACTGGCAGTACAAGGTCCTCCCATTTGGGCTGCACGGGGCTCCGGCGACCTTCCAACGTCTGGTAGATAGAGTGCTGACGCCTCACCAGTCCTATAGCGCCGCCTACCTGGATGACGCTGTCATCATCTATTCCGCACCTGGGAGGAGCATCTACTGCAGGTCGCAGCTGTCCTCCGAACACTGGCTAAAGCCGGCCTCCGCATAAACCCCCGGAAGTGTTTTTTTGGATTAAAGGAGGCCAAATATTTAGGCTACCTCGTGGGACAAGGACAGGTAAGGCCACAGAGCTCCAAAGTGAAAGACATCTTAGAATGGCCCCGTCCGAGTACCAAGAAACAGGTGCAGGCTTTCTTGGGGCTTGCGGGTTACTACCGCCGGTTTGTTCCTCGCTTCTCGAAAGAGCAGCACCCTTGACTGACCTGACAAAAGGGCGGCCCCCTATAAGTGGTGTGGACCGACAAAGACAGAACACTGCGCTCAGTGACCTAAAGAAGGCCCTAGCGGCATCACCTGTGTTACTGGACGCCCGATTTGGCCCCGCTTATTCTCCAGACCTACGGACGGACACAGGCCTGGAGTGCCGCTGCTGAGCCAAAGCGCCGATGGTGTCGAGCACCCTGTGATGTACCTTAGCCGGAACTGATGGACCGGGGAGACCCGCACGCTGCAGTGGAGAGGGAGGCCTTGGCCATTAAGTGGGCAGTGACCCACCTCCCGTACTACCTGCTGGCTCGCGAGTTCGCTCTGCGAAGTTCGCTCTGGATTCCCTGCACAAAAAGTAGGGGCACCTGGCCATTTCAAATTTATAATTTCCGCACTTTGGCGGCCCCCTCCGGCCAAGGATGCCCCTCTCGACCCCACCCCGGAAACCGCCCGCCGGGTGGGGTCTTTCCCCGCCCTAGGAGGCACGGATTGATTGACAGCATGGAAAACCCCCGCCAAATGGTGGGGTATTAACTTTCTCCCTCGCTTCCTCATCAAAAGCCCCCTCCCCATAATGAGACCGGGGCTTCCGTTTGATTTTCCCTTTTTTTCCCATTTCCCAAACCCCCGCCCCTTCATTCTCCCCTTCGTCCCCCCCAATAAAATTTCCCCCCGATGGGTATGTTTTTGAACTGTTTTTGTTTTATTTGACCAGTTTTTGTTTTAAATTGTTTTCCCCCCCAACCCTTTCATGTTTTTTCTTTTCCAAAAATTTTCCCCTTTTTTTATTTTTTTGGGCTTTCATTTTTCCCTTTTTTTTTTTTTTTTTTTTTTTTTTCCCCCCCCCCCCCCGCCTAAAGGAAACCCCTTTTTGGGTTTTTTTTTTCCCCCCCCCCCCCCCCCGGGAATTTTTAGAAAGGGGGGCCCTTTTTCCCCTTTTTTTCCCCCCCCCCCAGGCCCGATTTTTTTTTTTTTTTCCCCCCAAATTTTTAGGGGGCCCAAAAACCCTTTTTGGCGGGCCAAAAATTCCCCTTTTACCCAAACCCCCCCCCCCCCCCCAACCTGGACCCGGACTCCGGCTGGAGGGGGGTTAACAGTGACTGATCACGCTGCACTTCAGTGGATGTCCCTGCACAAAGAGTCGAATCCGCTGGTCACCAGGTGGTTCCTGGACTTACAGCCGTATAAGTTCACTGTCACTTATCGGCGGGCACCCTTCAGGCCAATGCCCGTGCCCTCTCTCGTATTCACGACCTCTCGGTTAGGTCCGCCCCACCTGACGGTCCTGGGCTAAGGGGGATCGGTCACGCACGCCGCAGTAGGAGAGTCGCGGATTGATTCGACAGCACCTGGGAAACCACTCCGCCAGGGCCAGGGTGGGGTATTAACTTTCTCCCTCTGCTTCCTCATAGGCAAAAAGACCGTCCTGCACCATAGGCATCGATGACCGCAGTGCGTTACTTCCGCCCTTCTTCCGCCCTTCCTCCGCATGACGTCATCCTTCCCATCCTCCCTTGCGGTCCTTCCCGACATTCCTCCACTTCCCGCTCCTCCCCAATAAAATGGCCGAGACGCCAGGAGGCGGCGCCGCGATTATGAACTGTTTTGTTTATAGTTTTGACCAGTTTTTGTTTGCAATTGTAATAATACGGGCGGAAAACCCCAACCCTTGCTACTGTCTCTCTAGTTCTTCACAATATATATATCCCAGTATATGTGTGTGTATGTTTATGGAAGCTGTATAGCACTTTGGTTAACCTCTGTTGTTTTAAATGTGCTTTATAAATAAAATTGATTTGACGTCATCTCCCCATTTCATCCTACAGGTCTACTCAAATGTAAAAGATTCCAGCAGGTGCCATCCCAACATCTGGCTTCTCACCATGACTGCCTCTTTCGGCATCTGTCATGATGCTCCTTGCTTCTCCCACCCCATCTTCTGGTGTCTATTTGATCCCACTCCTTTGACAGCTCAGTGCAGGGACATTCTTCCCCTGGATGGTCGATCCATTGCTACTCTGTGGGGCCACCCACCGCCTGATTCCCAGTCACCCCAATTCTGCTTTCTCCGTCATTCCTTTCATGTTTTTTTCTCTTTCTCCATTTTCTGTTTCCTTCATACGCTCCTTTCATCCTCCTGCTAGGCGCTGGTGCTCTGATCAGAGACTCCATATTCCTAATGAAGCGATTGCTCAAATGTGAACGCTTGGCCGGCCAATTCCCTTACCAACACCCCAGAGGCACTCTGCCACGCACACCTTGCACCTCCTGCTGAGTGTCCCATTTATTTATTTAAAAGCTGCTCAACGTCACAGACATGCATCACTACAGCTTGGTTTTAAAGTATTTATTGGATTCTATTTATGGGTTTTGAACTTCCACAATGCTCTCCTTTAATGGCTCTTCTTTGAGCACAGTGGTGAAGTCTGAGTAAATGCACTTCGTACTTTTGCACCAGACTAGTTGTCAGTGTCCCTTTGGCCCTGGTCCATCTTGGTTATGACTATCCATGTCTTGTTTCTAAAAATCTATCTACCTTCCTTAGGCTTACAAACTCATTCTGTCCCTCATAAGATCTGAATTGTACACATCATTGCTTCTGTCATGTCTGCAAACATCCCTTGTGAAGGCAGTTACAGGTAGTCCAGCTGTCGGCCTATTCATTACTTTTCATTTCACCCACCTGTATTCCCCCAGGCTAGCTGGCCTGTCAGTTCCTTCTTTGGACTTTCAGCTAGAGAATAGCTGCATGCAGAAGTCATATCTTATAAAAGGACTGGCCTGCTGGCTTAAGTGTTCATTCATTCATTCATTCATTTTCAAGACCTGGTCATAGGGGCAACAGTCTTAGCAGTGAGGGGCCCATTCCTTTCCTCAGTCACACTCATCATCTCATACTGTGGGATCCCAAAGTGTATTGCAGGCTATCTGGAAGATATAATCCTCCCGGTAAGCCCTGGGTCTTCTCCAGGGATCTCCTCTTAGCTGATCACAACTGAAAAAATTCTGGAATCATCCGCATCAGATGTCTGATCCACCTCGACTGGCTCCTCTTGATGGTGAGGGTCAGTGGTTCGACTCCAAGCCTTTCCTTGATGTCTGTGCTTCTCACCCTGTATCTAAGGTAGAACCTAGTCATCCTGCAGAGAAACCTCATTTTGGCCTCTTCTTACCAACAACTTCCTTCTTTTGGTTTTTACCCAAAGATCATGATGATAGGTGAGGATTAGGAAATAGAACAGCAGTGTAAAATAAGTCACAAACAACAATTAAAAAATGAGCTACCACCTTGGTGACCCTGTATAATTGGATGAGGAAACAATTATCAAACACAGCAGTAAA
>NW_024384273.1:0-1019 GCF_016835505.1 Polypterus senegalus
TAATGTGGACACCAATATTAGGGTGAAGGAGAAGGGTTAATCTGGAGTGGAATATTAGGGTGAAGGAGAAGGGTTAATGTGGACACCAATATTAGGGTGAAGGAGAAGGGTTAATGTGGACACCAATATTAGGGTGAAGGAGAAGGGTTAATGTGGACACCAATATTAGGGTGAAGGAGAAGGGTTAATGTGGACACCAATATTAGGGTGAAGGAGAAGGGTTAATTTGGACACCAAAATTAGTTTGATTTCTTTCTGGTAGTCCTGTTAGTAAATATAATTATGCCCTGCTACATACGACTCCAACTCACTTGTTTTATTTTTGATACTTCTAGCATGAAGACAAGCTGTTTTTAATGTGTAACTCCTTTTACATTGAAGTGTTCGGTTAGCATTTACATTACTAGGCATTTTTATTGTTACACTGTTGGTTCTTCCTCCATGCATAGTTCCAGACCTGGCCTGTCCTAAACTCCCTGTGCAACCACATTGGTGCCATCTGGTTCACAGCAAAACAGGTCCCTTTTGTTCCAAAAGGAGTCCCAATGCCCCCTAAACCTTTACCCTTCTACCCTGCACCAAGATTTGAGCCACACGTTAAGCCTTCTAAACTCCTCAGTCTAACCTGGACTGGTGTGTGGCACAGGCAGAACTTCAGAGAAGCCACCCTGACAGAGCACCCTTATGTATGTCATTTGTTCCAACATGGACAATGACAACTGGATCCACCCCGAGTCTGGCCTATCCACCCTTCCAGGGAGGTCCCCCACCTGTACACCAGGAAGAAAACACACTGTGCAAGACTCTCTGTCTCTGGAGCACTCCTGTGCATCAAACCCCCTAATGATTGAGTCGCCAACTATCACTGCCTCTCTTTTTCTTTGATCTGGTTTTGAGGTGGTCCATTGGAGCTCCTCATCCCTGCCTATCTCATTACAATCCTCAGAGATACCATCCATCTTTGCAAGGACCTGAAAATGGTATGACTCTTCTAATTCTGGGGCTGATTCCCCTGAAAA